>NC_088396.1:39338515-39638515 GCF_034236695.1 Oncorhynchus nerka
CTTGCTGGACTTTCTTGGGCGCCCTGAAGCCTTCTTCACAACAATTGAAACACTCTCCTTGAAGTTCTTGATGATCTGATAAATGGTTGATTTAGGTGCAATCTTACTGGCAGGAATATCCTTTCCTGTGAAGCCCTTTTTGTGCAAATCAATGATGACGGCACATGTTTCCTTGCAGGTAACCATGCTTGACAGAGGAAGAACAATGATTCCAAGCACCACCCTCCTTTTGAAGCTTCCAGTCTGTTATTCAAACTCAATCAGCATGACAGAGTGATCTCCAGCCTTGTCCTCGTCAACACTCACATCTTGGTTAACGAGAGAATTACTGACATGATGTGAGCTGGTCCTTTTGTGGCAGGGCTAAAATAGAGTGGAAATTTTGGGGGGAATTCAGTTTGCAATTAATTGCAATTCATCTGATCACCCTTAAAACATTATGGAGTATATGCACATTTCCATCATACAAACTGAGGCAGCAGACTTAACTGAAAGTTAACTGAAAGTTAATATTTGTGTCACTCAAAACTTTTGGCCACGACTGTACAATATGAAAATTCAGTGTATCATCATACAGTCCTGGAGGCCTGTTTTGGGAATACATATCCAACTCAGTGGACCATTCAATAAGCAGTCAGAGTCACTCTCCCCAGTCCTTAAACAGGAGATTCAATAGGCCTCAGCAGGAGGACATTTCTGCTCCAATTTTCTCCAATGTGTGTTGACAAACAGGCAAGTAAATCCCTATCATCCACCTCCACATGCCCTCACCCTGCTCCCCTTAAACCTCCAACACTGTAAACACCCTCCTCTTGGGAAGCCTTCAATGGGGCCCTTGTCCAAGCCAAGGCAGAGCACTCCGCTGTGAGCAGGGGAGGTTTGAAAGCAGACATATTTACTTTGAGACATCAAACATTTAACCCATCCTGATTTACACTCTGAAGGGTGGGAGTGTTGTGTTCCCTCCCAGGGTCAGGGAAGTGTGTCTGTCTGTCTCTAGCTCGCCGCCCCAGTCTCCCTCGGTCTCCCCAGTATGGATGCAGAGCAAGGGTTGCCCTGGCTCCTGGCCCCTTACACAGCAAGGCAGAGGAGAGGTGGGCCTGGTTGTGTGACCCTGGAGGTCAGGGTCAATGGCAGGTTTGGCCAGGAGTAATGGCAGCCTTCCTGTGACCTCCTTTCTCAGTGTGGGTGGGTGCAGCAGCTTGTAGTGTATGTATTGAGCATGGTCCCACTACTGAGTCAGCCAGCTGTGATCTCCTCTCTCGTGGTCCCACTACTAAGTCAGCCAGCGAGGGCACTGTGACCTCCTCTCTCATGGTCCCACTACTGAGTCAGCCAACGAGGGCACTGTGACTTCCTCTCTCATGGTCCCACTACTAAGTCAGCCAGCGAGGGCACTGTGACCTCCTCTCTCATGGTCCCACTACTGAGTCAGCCAACGAGAGCACTGTGACCTCCTCTCTCATGGTCCCACTACTGAGTCAGCCAACGAGGGCACTGTGACCTCCTCTCTCATGGTCCCACTACTGAGTCAGCCAGTGAGGGCACTGTGTTCTCCTCTCTCGTGGTCCCACTACTGAGTCAGCCAACGAGGGCACTGTGACCTCCTCTCTCATGGTCCCACTACTGAGTCAGCCAGCGAGGGCACTGTGACCTCCTCTCTCGTGGTCCCACTACTGAGTCAACCAGCGAGGGCACTGTGACCTCCTCTCTCGTGGTCCCACTACTAAGTCAGCCAGCGAGGGCACTGTGACCTCCTCTCTCGTGGTCCCACTACTAAGTCAGCCAGCGAGGGCACTGTGACCTCCTCTCTCGTGGTCCCACTACTGAGTCAGCCAGCGAGGGCACTGTGACCTCCTCTCTCTTGGTCCCACTACTGAGTCAGCCAGCGAGGGCACTGTGACCTTCTCTCTCATGGTCCCACTACCGAGTCAGCCATCGAGGGCACTGTGACGTCCTCTCTCATGGTCCCACTACTGAGTCAGCCAACGAGGGCACTGTGACCTCCTCTCTCATGGTCCCACTACTGAGTCAGCCAGTGAGGGCACTGTGTTCTCCTCTCTCTTGGTCCCACTACTGAGTCAGCCAGCGAGGGCACTGTGACCTCCTCTCTCATGGTCCCACTACTGAGTCAGCCAGCGAGGGCACTGTGACCTCCTCTCTCATGGTCCCACTACTGAGTCAGCCAGCGAGGGCACTGTGACCTCCTCTCTCATGGTCCCACTACTGAGTCAGCCAGCGAGGGCACTGTGACCTCCTCTCTCATGGTCCCACTACTGAGTCAGCCAGCGAGGGCACTGTGACCTCCTCTCTCATGGTCCCACTACTGAGTCAGCCAGCGAGGGCACTGTGACCTCCTCTCTCATGGTCCCACTACTGAGTCAGCCAGCGAGGGCACTGTGACCTCCTCTCTCATGGTCCCACTACTGAGTCAGCCAGCGAGGGCACTGTGACTTCCTCTCTCATGGTCCCACTACTGAGTCAGCCAGCGAGGGCTGGAGGAAAAGGAGGAGTGGAGAAAAAACAGGTGTGGAGGTTGTCCAAAGAAGGAGGCCTTTCTCCTCTGACACACACACACACACACACACACACACACACACACACACACACCCACACACACACACACACACACACACAAACACACACACACACCCATACAAACACATACACACACCCACCCATACACACACACACACAAACATACACAACACACACACCACCAGCTCAACAGTGGCTCTTTTCTACAGGGATGAATGAGAAGGAGCATTATTGAGGACGAGGGAGAGAAAAGTGGAAAACCCATTGAAGACCCCGGACCCTCAAAGGGATTTAAATGTTCCTGTAATTTCAGCTTCCAGCAAAGTGGGCCACAGTCAGAAGATGAAAGGGAAACAGGTGCTACTATAACCCAGCTCTGAGGTTTCCTTTACATTAACATGAAGCTGAGGTCAGACTAATCCCTGTGTTAAGAGGATTAGTTACAGTTACAGGAAGTGCATAGGGGATCCTCGTTAATGGTTTCTCCAATTGATGTAGTGGTTGTTTCCCAAATAGGGTGCCATTTTGGACGCAGACTATGATTATGGAAAGGTACCTACACTGAAAATATTCCTCAAACCCGGAACCATATTCCCCAGATAGATAGTTCTGTAAAGTGCTCCTGAAATCATAGGAGGAAATTGGGACTGGAAACAGAGGTTGATCCTTGATTGTGTGACGCAGACATCTTGTCTGAAGTCTTTTATCAGAGTCGTTTGCCTCATTAATGGGCTGCACGCTAACCACTGCATTGTGCCGTATCGCAGCTCGTGACTCAGAATTGAATGGCCACCGCTTATGACGTCTCAGGATGGAAAATGAAAAGACAAGAGAGGATGGGGGGTCATAATCGACGGCATGGCTAGGAGGAACGACTGGGAAAGGTTTGTCAAAGACAGCAGGTGAATCTTTCTTCCCAGTGTTGCACAAATTCAGTGTGGCTTGAAATTGTCTGTAAAACAAGTGTCTTTTTACTTTTAGCAAGATAATTTATCAAGTTGGTTATAAACAATGTATAAACAAAATGTTCAGTTACTGAACTGTGAGTTCCACTGTAGGAGGTAATGGAGGCTATAGAAACAGAATGTCTAGGATGGCATGGTATTTCCAACATGCTGGTTCTGACGAGACATACACACTGGACATTAATCACTATCACCCTCTCTTCTGTTTGGGGGTGCTTGGGACGGGCCTCGCTTCCCCAGCACAAAACTACTTATCGTCAAGCCAGCGATAGGCAAAGAGGTAGTTTGGTTCGACATACAAAGTACGCCTGTTTTTAATTGATGCATGATGCTTTATGCTGTCTTGCACTTTCATAGTGTTTAACTCTCAAGAAAACATTCAGAACCACTTGTGCTCCCTTCTTTAGTCTGGATGAAACCATTGCCTCCCAGAACTGTATTGTCTGAGGCTGAGGACTTGAGACACCTCTCAACTATACAAGCCATGAAACACACTAACTACGTCCCTGTTTTGAAAGCGCAGATAAAGCAGAGCTAACGTCAAAACAGATTTTAAAGTGCCATGCAGTGCTGAGTCGGTGCTGTGGATTTGAACTGATACTGTCTGGTCTGAAAAAGGCCGATATCTTTCCTCTGTGTTTTGTGCTGTGGAAATGTCACCCATTGTGTCTGGCCACTGAACTGTCACTGTATCCACGGTACAGATGTAGGATCTTAATATGATCACCCTGTTGCAGGAGAACTTTCCTACAATGCAGGACATTTTAAACTTGTAGTGTATTTGAGGTTTAAAAACATTTCTAAAGTTTGTTATTTCCATTTTCACATTTCAGATTTGAATCAACCCCTACAAATATTTCCTTTAATCATAATTCACATAATAATTCACATTTCCTGTTGCTGCAGGATCATTTTCCTGCTGTAATGAACTGGCTCAAATTGAGATCCTACATCTGTACATCCGCTCGCCATAGCCAGAGCACTGCTTGGTATCTAGGTACACCGAGCCCTGATAAGAGACTCTGGGGTCTTACTGTAGGGGACATGAATAGAAACTATTCAGCAAGCGTGGAGGATAACTTGGGTATTTTGGCATCAGACCAATGGATTCCTCTCAACTGCCAAACATAAGGTCATCAAGAGACAAGAGAATAATTCCCCTCAACGTCTGGCTGCTGAGTGTAGTTGGTTCGTCTGTATTAGGCCCAAATTCCACCCTATCCTCTTTATAGTGCAATCCTATGGCAGGGCCCTTAGGTTAGAACCATAACGAATATCCCATTTCACAGCAAGAGGGCTCACATGACCATGGTCTCTGAAATGTGAAATACACTCCAGACAAGTGTGCATAGGCTACGTGACCTCTATAGGTTATTGCACCCTTTTCCATTTCTATGAGAATTTAATATCAGGGTCCATCAATTACTGTAGGGGTCCACAGAGAGAGAGAAGAGATTGTGTCACACGTTAGCCAGAGACATAAAGGGAAAGTGAAGGATGTGGAGAAAAAAAGCTTCGTTGTTGACTTGAATGAAAGCAATTGCTTTGAAATTTGAAACAAAAAAGAGATTACAGAAGACATTAAATAAACATGTTGAAAGCTTTGACTAAAATGTGTTACAAGGTTTGTTAAAAAAACAAATTAATCCAAATTGAATGATTCATTAATTTTTCATGATGTACCTGACAATTGCTTTCAACCCACTACAAGGTCTTATTAGTCTACACAGCATAATGGAAACCTTTCAAGATGAGAACAGATTCATCAGCTCAGAAAAACGGCTTTTGATCATGGATGCCACGAAATAACATAATGTTTCTGTCGTCTCTCTGTGTTTCATACATTTCCTTCAATTCGTAAGAGGCTGAATCTATCTCACCAGAGAAAGAATCCAAGCAAACAAAACCCCGCCCCTCTGTCTCTGTATGTGTAGCCCATCTATGCTGTCAAAAAGAGTATGACATTGTTGCCACCCATAGCATTGAATGCAAGGGAAGCCAGTGAGCATTTGGCCTCCCTTTATTATTATTATTTAAAATAATAATAGCCCATCAGCGTTGAGCGAAACTGAGTGAGCTCAGCTGTGAATGGTCATGGCGCATCATAAAAAAGTGTCATGGAAAGCCAGTTTGGATTTGGCTTCAAACCAATCACATCACATTAGAAGCCAAATGTAATTGACCGAAAACTTGAATTATTGTAACTTGTTACGTCGTTGTCCTCCGGTTGCTAACTAGCTAGCTAAAATCCACCCTTTCCTAAATTAGCCATGGATGGAGATAGTGATTTGGACTTGTGGTTTTACTTAAATCTTTGTACTGGCCAATGATTATAATGCCGATTCTGAGCAAACCATACATTCATACATTGTGCCCCTGGAGAGCGGGAAGTTCAACATGTAGCTAGATGTAGTTGGCTGGCTAATGTTAACTACTTGGCCTGGCACGTCATTGCCCATGAAAGGAAGTTAGGCTAGCAAGCAAGCAAGCGGAAGTCGTGACAGTACACCCCCTCCCCTTGACGCGCGGCTCCAGCAGCACGCCGACACCGGCCTCGGGGATGACCCGGGGGCGAGGCACAGGGCGATCCGGCCGGAGACGGTGGAACTCCCGCAGCATTGAAGGGTCCAACACGTCCTCCACCGGAACCCAGCACCTTTCCTCCAGACCGTACCCCTCCAGCTCCATGAGGTATTGAAGGCCCCTCGCCCGACGCCTCGAATCCAGGATGGACCGAACGGAGTACGCCGGGACCCCCTCAATGTCCAGACTCCCGTACCTCAGACTCCTGGAGCGGACCAACCACCACCGGCACGAGGAGAGACACATGGAACTAGGGGTTAATTCGGTAATCGGGAGGAAGCTGTAACCTGTAACACACCTCGTTCACTCTCTTCAGGACTTTAAATGGCCCCACAATCCGCGGACACAGCTTACGGTAGGGCAGGTTGAGGGGCAAGTTTCGGGTCGAGAGCCAGTCTCGGTCCCCCGGTCCGCACTGTTTGTTTGGCGCCGCACGGCCCGCTGGAAGTGAGCATGGGCGGCCTCCCATATCTCCTCCGCACGCCTGAACCATTCGTCCACCGCAGGAGCCTCGGTCTGACTCTGATGCCACGGCGCCAGAACTGGCTGGTACCCCTATAAGCACGGGTAAGGGGAGTGGTTTGTGGAGGAGTGGCGGAGCGAGTTCTGCACCATCTCTGCCCAGGGCATGAACGCCACCCACTCCCCCGGCCGGTCCTGGCAATAAGACCGCAGAAACCTGCCCACATCCTGGTTCACTCACTCCACCTTCCATTAGTCTCGGGGTGAAAACCTGAGGTAAGGCTGATCGAGACCCCCAGACGTTCCATGAAATACCTCCAGACTCTCGAAGTGAACTGGGAACCTCGATCAGACACTATATCCTCAGGCACCCCGAAGTGCCGGAAGACGTGTGTAAACACGTAACTGCACCTCACCGTGATTTGATTTAGACCTCAATAGTCAATACACGGGTGCAGACCTCCTTCCTTCTTCTTCACCAAAAAAAAACTTGAGGAGGACCCAATGTACCCGACGCAGGTATTCAGAGACATATGTCTCCATAGCTGCCATCTCCGCTTGCAACAGGGGATACACATGACTCCGGGGAAGTGCGGCGTCTATCAGGAGATTTATCGCACAATCCCCTCGTCGATGGGGTGGTAATTGAGTCTCCTTCTTTTTGGAGAAGGCGAAAGCCAAATCGGCATATTCAGGGGGGGTGAGCACGGTGGAGTCCTGGTCTGGACTTTCCACCGTGGTAGCACCAACGGAAACCCCTATACACCTCCCTGAGCACTCTCGCGACCACCCTGTGAGAGCCCTCTGTTGCCATGAAATAGTGGGGTCATGACGAGCTAACCAGGGCACGCCTAGTACCATGGGAAACGCAGGACAGTCAATGAGGAAGAGACTGATTCTCCCCTCGTGACCCCCCTGCGTCACCATGCCCAGGGAGATGGTGGCTTCCCTAATTAACCCGGACCCTAATGGTCGACTATCCAGAGTGTGTAACGGGAAGGGTCTAACCACAGGAACAATAGGGATTCCTAAACTAAGGGCAAATGCTCTGTCGCTAAAATTCCCAGCCGCGCCTGAATCGACGAGCGCCTTAAGCTGGAAATGCGGGGAACACTCAGGGGAAAACACATGCACAAACAGGTGGACAACAGAGGGCTCTGGATGAGAGTGGTGCAAATTCACCTGGGGTGACGCCAGAGAGCCCTGCCTGCTGCCTCGACTCCCAGAGGCACCAACCCGGCACCGACCAGCAGTGTGCCCTCTGCGGCCACAGATGGTGCACGTGAAGGCCCCTCCTCCGGCCTCCCTGAGCGCAGCTCCTCCCAGCTTCATAGGCACCGGAGCGGGGGTGCTGGAAGATGGAACCGACAGAGCCCTCTCTGGATGTCCGCGGGTGACCAGCAGGTTATCCAACCGAATGGACAGATCCACCAGCTGGTCAAAGGTGATGGTGGCATCCCTGCAGGCCAACTCCCGACGGACATCCTCACGCAGGCTGCATCGTTAGTGGTCGATGAGGGCCCTGTCGTTCCAACCTGTCGTGACACTAACGTTGATCCGACTAAATTGTTTTTGGTATTTTTTAGTTGTCACTGTGTTAGACTAAGCATACTGTAGGTGATTAGATGATGTTGAAATGGTGCTGGAATAGTGGAGACAGCGCCTGTTTTTCTTTGCAACTTGAGGTAACTCTAAATAAATAGTTGTTTAGTAGTCCGAAAATGTCAGAAATATTAAGTTCCTTGACCGTGCTGTAGGTTATGTAACTGTTTGTTACATGCAATATATTTTGTGGACTTCACCGGACAGATGTAGCTCTTTGGTTTTATGATGAAACAAAGGTCTGGTTGAATTTATTCTGCCACTGTGTCTTCTTATTGTCTCGGCATTTAGGCCTATATATCACGGTGTCAAGGCATATGAACTAACAGGTTATAGAGCAAAATAACGCAATTATCACAACACATAGGATGGGACCCAAACACAGCACCCCCTAGGGACCGATTGTCCATCCATCCCAGTTTCACAACTGCCATAACTGTCACTCAAACCCAAGGTGGTACATTTATCCATAGTTTCAATGTCAAACTCTGATTCTGCCTGCAGCTCAATCTGCCTGCAGCTCAAAGATGAATTTAACCTGGCCTTTTGTAATGTTTCTAATCAACACCGAACTGAGTATGTGATTCTCCCATCACATGTAGCTGAGCAATATCATTAGGCCCACAGTGTGACTCTCAGACACTTTTAAGATGCTCTATTTGAATGTGATGATGAGATACAGCGCTATGCACATGAGAACATAAAGACGAAGAGGGAGGGAAGAACAGAAGATGCCGGAGGGAAGAGGATGGATGCTTAGGATGCCTGCCAAATGGCACCATAATCCCTACATAGTGCACTACTTTTGACAAGAGGCCATAGGTATCCGGTCAAAAGTAGTGCACTATGTAGGGAATATGGTGCCATTTGGGACACAGACTTCTTACTGTTAATTATTTGATTGCGTTGAAGAGCTTCTGACCAGGGGAGAGGATGTTACTGGGCTAAATTAGCCATCATATGTCACTGGCTCTGGCTGCTCTATCAAGCCACACACAGACACACACACAGGCTGCTCTCTAGCTATGCAACCGGGAGGACTACAAGACAGTCAGCACTAACACTAATGAGACTATTAAATGTCCCACTGGAAACAGCTAATCACAGACAGTTAATGGACAAATCGGTGATTAAGTGTGGAGTGGCTGTAGCTAACGTCTCTGTTCATAGACGCGGGAAGTAGTTTGGGGGTGGGAGTGCTGCGATTTGCTCGCCACCGATACTACAGACGTCTATCGATCTGCTAATACAGGACTAGTAAAGACCCAGTGCACTACTTTTGCAAAAAAAAAAACGTTTGAGTGTTTACCAGCATGAGTAACTTGAGTCTGATAATTATCAATATATTATCACTTTGTTGAAGTACCTTCGGCAGCGATTACAGCCTCAAGTCTTTATGGGTATGACGCTAAAAGCTTGGCACAATCTGTATTTTTTTTTCTCCAATTCTTCTCTACAGATCCTCTCAAGCTCTGTCAGGTTGGATGGGGAGCTTCGCGGCACAGATATTTTCAAGTCTCCCCAGACATGTTCGATCGGGTTCTGGCTGGGCCACTCAAGGACATTCAGAGACTTGTCCCAAAACCACCCCTGCGTTGTTTTGGCTGTGTGCTTACTGTGGGGTCGTTATCCTGTTGGAAGTTGAACCTTCGCCCCAGTCGGAGGTATTCTGGAGCAGGTTTTTATCAAGGATTTCTCTGTACTTTTCTCCATTCATCTTTCCCTCAATCCTGACTAGTCTCCCAGTCCCTACCACTGAAAAACATCCCCACAGCATGATGCTGCCAACAACATGCCTCACCGTAGAGATGGTGCCATGTTTCCTCCAGATGTAACGCTTGGCATTCAGGCCAAAGATTTCAATCTTGGTTTCAACAAACAAGAGAATCTTGTTTCTCATGGTCTGAGAGTTCTTTAGGTGCCTTTTGGAAAACTCCAAGCAGGCTGTCATTGTGCCTTTTACTGAGGAGTGGCTTTGGTTGGTGTCACGGATTCCCCTGGCACTGTTGCTCATTCCGTTCATCAGCTCCGGAGGCCTACGTCACGGGCCTTCTAGGCGTCACTGAACTGGATCATGACTGTCTTGTCTCCTTACGCACACCTGGTTCCCATTCCACCTGATTAGTATGGGTATACTGTATATGTGCCCTCTGTTCCCCATTGTTCTTGTTGATTATTGTTACATGTCCGTTGGTCTTGTGAGAACCAGTGCTCTGTTGTATCGGCTTGCGTGTTACCGTGTTAGTGTGCAATTGTTATTACGGGTCTCGTCCCGTGTATTGTTATTACGGGTCCCGTCCCGTGTATTGTTATTACGGGTCTCGTCCCGTGTATTGTTATTACGGTCTCGTCCCGTGTATTGTTATTACGGGTCTCGTCCCGTGTATTGTTATTACGGGTCTCGTCCCGTGTATTGTTATTATTATTCTTCCATTTTACAATGATGGAGTCCACTGTGTTCTTGGGGACCTTCAATGCTGCAGAAATGTTTTGGTACCCTTCCCCAGTTCTGTGCCTCAACACAATCCTGTCTCGGAGCTCTACGGACAATTCCTTCGACTTCATGGCTTGGTTTTTCCTCTGACGTGCAGCTGTGTGACCTTATAGACAGGTGTGTGTCTTTCCAAATCATGTCCAATCAATTTAATTTATCATAGGTGGACTCCAATCGAGTTGTATAAACATCTCAAGGATGATCCATGGAAACAGGATGCGCATGAGCTCAATTTCGAGTCTCATAGCAAAGGCTCTGAATACTTATGTAAATAAGGTATTTCTGTTTTTTATTTGTAATAAATGTGCTAACATTTATAAAAACCTGTTTTAGCTTTGTCATTATGGGGTATTGTGTGTAGATTGTTTCATTTTATTATTTAATCAATTTTAGAATAAGGCTGTAAGGTAACAAAATGTGGAAAAAGTCCAGAGGTCTGAATACATTTCAAATGCACTGTATTTCTATGTGTGAACTGACATGGTCTATTCATTCCTTTTAAGTTTTAGTAGACATTCTTATCCAGAGCAACTTGCAGTAGTTCCCTGTGGGAATCGAACCCACAACCCTAGTGTTGTAAGTGCCATGCTCCTCCAACTGAGTCACATCATCACGTCATCACAAACCACTTGGTGTCTCAATGTACTCAATTACTGTATTGGTCATTGTTTTTCTTCATGGTGATGGAAAGTCTACAGGTACAAACCTAGATGACCAGCCTATGTACAATACAGTAATGTACATTTACATTAAGTGGTTTGTAAGGATGGTAATTTAATACTGCACAAAAGTGGTTGTTTTCCATGTTATTTGATCAAGAAAAATATTGAATTTGATGTGGATGTTTTGGGTATTTGGCCATGTGTGCTGCAGCACCCTCAGCACCCCTACATCCCGCGGCTATGCCTCTGTCCTGTACACATTACAAACCCTGTGTTATTGGACTGAGAAAAGGAAGAGGGCCAAACAGCTTCTTCTTACCAGCGACTGTAAATGAAAATCAGATAAGGAAAGTATATGCTCCTCCTTCCGCAAAATATAGAAGCTGAGAATCCAGATCCTACAACTAGGATTGCAAAGCTACCAGTAATTTACCAAAGCTACCGGTAATTTACCAAAGCTACCGGTAATTTATCAAAGTTACCGGAATATAAGGTCCTTTTTGTAAGTAACAGAAAATCAGGCCACTAGATTACATAAAATCCTTGAAAGACACAAATTCTGGTAGTTTATTTCTCAAGTCTCCAGTAATATACCTTCCCAACCAAATGGACGGCTATTCACTGTTGGAGCAAAGCCTTAGGCAAAGATAGAGGCTTCTTTACCTATGGCAAGTCTAAAAGGAAAGGAATAGGTTTTGTATTGAGTGAGAGTACATTTCCACTTTCACAAAGGACCTGTTCCTACGAGACATTGACCCTGCGCTAAAGGCCTCAAGGCTGAAACCTCAAAGGGACTATGGAGAGGAGAGGGACAGCCTCAGAGGCCTACACGCACACACAGCCCGTCACACACAGGGACAGTCAGAAAGAGCTCCTTCTTGAACACAGGGGTATTAAATCACTGGAGCAGGGACAATGTTTCCACCATCACCACAAAGCCTCTAACACCCATCTCCTACCACAGTCCTCCGGATTGCCTGTTGCTCTCAAAGAGCCCCTTCCTAAAGCTTTTGGGGGGGGGGGTTTCACCATTTCAATATGTATCCACGGCATCAATGAGAAAAGTGTTCCTCCCCCACAATGGCCAAATCAACTGTGGGAGTGTTTCCTGCCTCACCCCTCTTTCTTTCTGCTCCTCACTGAGGCCTTGTTGGGCTGGACAGAGCTGTGAGCGATGGGACAGAAAAGCATTCACGTCCGCTTCACATACAACTACAGCTGGCCCTCCTTTAACAGCGGGGGGGGGGGGTCAGAAATGTAATAACAAAAGCTGAGGGATTTCATAGAGAGTTGGCCAACAACAAAAGCATATCATCAATACATAATATATATGGTCAGTTGATGTTTGGATGGCATATACACTATAGTGTACCTTCAAGACTATAAACAAACCTACACAAACCTAAACAAACAGATGTGTGTGTGTGTGTGTGTGTGTGTGTGTATGTGTGTGTGTGTGTGTGTGTGTGTGTGTGTGTGTGTGTGTGTGTGTGTGTGTGTGTGTGTGTGTGTGTGTGTGTGTGTGTTCGTGCAAGCAACACAAGCGACAATAATTATAACAGTGTAATTTTAGGTCTGCAAAAATACATTTATAAATTGTTGACCAGACTGTCACTCAACTAAATTTCAGGACTATAAATATAAATGTTTTACTTCCAGACTTCCAGACTTTAAGTAGCCATTTTCTTCTCTTCCTTCTCCAAGAGCAACAACAATAAGGAGGGGAGGAGGAGGAAAATAACAACAACAACAACAATAAGGAGGGGAGGAGGAAAACAACAACAAGATCAACAACAATAAGACAAAGTGAGCCCGTTCACTCGCATCAAGTATTAATTAGCGGTTTCAGATAGTAGCGGCCATATCGGATTTCACAGGCTGGTGGTGCTGGCTGGTGCAGCGAACAACAGAGACCAGGTTACACACAGAGCATGTGTCTCAAATGGAAGCATATTCCCTATATAGTGCACTATTTGCCCTGGTTAAAATGACTGCACTGTGTAGGGAATAGGGTGACATTTGGGACACACACAGAGACAAACACTCTGAAGGCCACGCCAAGCACACAGTATTTAAACACAATGACCACCATAGGTCCTGAGAGATTGAATGGGTCCAGTCAGAGTTCAGACAGATTTCATAGAATAATTCATTCACATCCATTCACTCTGTGTGCGAGCAACCTCCCCACTCAGAGAGAAACACCATGCAGGCTATTCCTTTTCTCTCTAGTATAGATTGTCTTGTGTTAACAATCATTTTTCATCTACTCAACACTCTACACTCACTTCCTTATTCCCATGAAACCTAAGAAAAGTAATTGACTGAAATGTACCCTGTATTTTGCTGGCAACATGACAAAAACACAATATCCTAGAACAGGAGCCCGGGAGCCTTTATTTTTACCTCCTTAATGGCAAGTGAAATAATGAATCAAATAGGCAACAGGTCCCAGCTATCACTCTGCTAAATAGGACCTTTCCATTATGTTGCTTTCCCCATCACATGAAAGATCTAGGGCTCTGCTCGGCTGTCCACAACGGCACCAGTATTATTCCTGTCAACTGGCAGCAGGAGAAATAGATGGTGTTTTCTGAGAGAGAGAGAGAGAGAGAGAGAGAGAGAGAGAGAGAGAGAGCGAGAGAGAGAGAGAAAGAGAGAGAGATAGAGAGAGAGAGGGGGCAGAGAGAGATAGAGAGAGAGAGAGAGAGATAGAGAGAGAGAGGGGGGGGGCAGAGAGAGAGGCAGAGAGAGAAAGAGAGATGGCTTTGAGGCAGAGAGAGGTAAGAGCACAAGGTATCGGGTACAGGGAGAGAACCTATCATCAACACCAGGTGACATACAAACGGCTGTCTCCAGATAGAGAGCAAGGTGAAGGAGGGGACTTCACAAGTCAATGTGCCTCCAGCTATTATTCCAATGTATTTACTTTACTGTTTGCCATTTGTGTTCATGCACGCTCTCTCTCACACATACACACACACACACACACACACACACACAAACGCACACGCACGCGCACACACCTTTGGATCCAACACAAATACCACCAAACACACCAGAGAGATGTTTTCTCTGAAAAGGCATGTGGGGTGCTACATAGTCTGGCTTTTCTGGTGAGCACCAACCCAGTTACAACATGAGCTGTCCAACTTTTAAAGGATAGATCACTGTCCTTTCCCTTTGCCTCCAACAGTCCACAGCCCTGAACAAAGATCAACATGCAAAACCAAACTTCACAGACTGGAAAGGGAAGGAGGTACGTCACATCCAGACAGCCGTACAGCAGTTCTGAGGGCATCTTTAAGTCAAAGCATGGCATTGGCAGGTTGCTTTGAAAGCACTGGTGTCCTTCACTCAGAATTCCACCAGTCTAAAAGCGTGGAATATGTAAACAACTTCTCTGTGCCAAGTGACAGGTCAATAGTTGAGGTGTTATCTAGCTCTGCTTATTATTGTCAAGATTCATTGCTGACAGAACAACTCAGGGGCAAATCTTATTATGAATCTGTCTGTATTGTGGCAGGAGGCCTCTGGAATACCAATGTTTGACTATTCAGTAATGATTTGAGAAAAATAACCCTGGCATAACATTATTATGTAGAGACCCTATGAAAGTAGTTCAATCAATGTAATTTAATTGTGGGCCCAACATTTTTCTTCGTATCACATTCTCCCATCAACATTAGCTGGCAGCTGTAGATAAAGTGGTTGCATGCATATGAAATGGTGCTAAAGGTGATAGGAGTAACAGAGGAAGTCTCTGAACGCTTTTAAAGCACCCCTGCGTGCACTTTATCTCTCTTCAAGTACAGAACACCAGACCAGAAACTGCACTGTATAGTCTCTGTTATCTCCTCTGGCTCTGACATACGCACTCTCTCTTCTCCACCATCCAGAGGTCAGGATTATATTGAGCATGGGCTGTGTCTGATATTGGGCTCTGGTCAAAAGTAGCGCACTATATAGGGAATAGGGTGCCATTTTAGACGCATAGGCTCTGGTCAAAACTAGTGAACTAAATAGGGAATAGGGTGCCATTTCGGATGCATCCACGGTCTCCTTTTTTCCTATCCTGGTAGGCCTAATATCTACAGACGGCCGGTTGGTCAAATCAAGTTCCTCGATCTGTCTGCAGTAACTTTTATCACAGTTGTTCCCTCTCAATTGATGCGCTGACCACCGACGTCAGAAATAATCCATATAGCAAGGCCTTAACAAATATGCACTATTAAAACTTTGATCAGGGCCATCGACTCATTATTCCACCCGTCAGACTTATTAACAAACAGAAATAATTTATGCTGATATCAGATGCCTTTTGACTTCGCCCTTCCACCCTATATAATGATAGATATGTGGACGCCATGGTTACACAGACCATCACTATAGTCATCTGTCCACAAGGCTTTGGTGTGTATTAGTCTCAAAGAGAATCTTTGTTCAGTACCCCCACCAACCAAGAACTGTCAAGGGCACTCATAAGTTCATCAAATATGAAAACCTTTTTTATATTTGAAAGGACGGACTCGGGAACCTAAGACAGCACTTGAATTAATGTCCTTCCGTGTAGGGGTTTGTATGAATATTAATAGAGTAGGCAGCACATTTGTTCAGGGCATGGTGTTGTAAATACGCTGAACAAGTTTCCATCCCAACAAGCTTCCATCCCAAATGGCAACCTATTCCCTTCATAGTGCACTACTTTTGACCAGATTTGGTCAAATATAGTGCACTATAAGTGCAACAGCATGCCATTTGGTGTTCATATCAAATTAGACTATTTGTTTTCTCAGGGCCAACTGGAGACTGGAAACATCACCCTGGTCTCATTACAGGAGTGTCAGGTGGAAGACACAGCAAACATCTCCAGGTTTGAATAACAAGGATTATCTAGAATCATATCAGAAAAAAAGCAGTGTGAGCAATCTTAGAGTAGGCAGTGTTATGTCACGTGCAACACTGTGGGACTGACAAAGAAGCTGTCAGCAGAGCAGTATGCTTCCCATTAGTTTCCCAATGCTATTGTGAATGGCTGGAAAATCCCTTTGTATTGTTACTGACTGACACACGGTCTATACAAAGTTGACGAGAGGACTGTGTAAGATAGAAACAAATTCTCAACATGCATGTGCTTGAGGTAGACTACAATTTTAAAAATGTCAGGGGAAGTGAGTATCCAAGGGTATAATATAAACACGTAAGTAATAAGTCAATAATAATACCGTAATAATAAACGCGATTACAACCAAGCGCATTCCAGGACCGGTACCAGTGGACTACAGACACGGATGTGCGTAAACACCATGCTTAAATTGTGGAAAAACAAACCTAATTTAAACAGTCATCATGAGATTGGAGGCATATAGCAACTAATTGGTTGCTATGGGCCTACTGAACATGTATATCTAATTACAATCCATGTATTTTTATGTCTGAGTACTGACCGACTACTGATAAACTAACTGCTCACGGGCTGAAATATATTTGACATGCATATATCTTGAACAACATTCAACAGCGCAGCTGCAATTCATTTAGAGAAACAGATGTGTTGGCAGAGGTTGCATAGACAAACCGGTGGGGAGTAAACGATAAACCTCTGATTTCGGTGCTGTCAGATAGCCTCTCGTTGTTTTCACTCTATATAGCCCAACAAAACAACTTTTTTTCCCGAAAGTATTTCAGGCTCAAGAAATATTTTATCTTTAGAAAAAATATTCGAAAATATAATAGTATAATAAAATATTACAGGCTAATGCAGTTGGTAAAGTATTTTAGTCACATTCTAAATGTCGTCTATTCTCCGCCTCTCTCTCTTTCTCTCTCACCTGCCTGTAGGTTCTGCAGCTGTGCAGCGTCGCTGAACACTGCCCTCTACCGCTCTCTGAAAATGTACAATTCTAAACGGCATTTTAATACCAATTTTGAAATGAGTCTTGAACTTGATAAAGGAATCTGTTGGTGTTTCAACTTAGTCTTGATTATTTACCGTTTCTCTGTTGAGTTGTGTTGTAATAACTGAAGTAATTCTATGTTATTCTACGCAATGTGGCCACAGGGTGAACATGGCTTACAGAATAGAAGTGTCTGAGATGCGTAAAGGGGAGAGAGACTTCACCTACCACCAGAATCAATGCTATTCATAACTCGGCCTTTGATTGTATTCGTTTATTGTTCTTCATTTCGACACCCTAATAATGAATCAACTTCACATCATGTAGGAATACGGGAATAAGGGAATGCTATTCGCGGTCGCTTTTGATTTAATGTTCTCTATGAGAAAACGACTACTATTATCTCAGCTTTATAGCCAAATCTGTAAACTGTAAAATTGATATTCAACCTGGTGTCAGCGGGATGACAGTATAAATATTGAATATTATCATCCACATTCAACCTGGCACCTACAATAACCGTTGCGCAATACTAAAGAAAATGGGACAACCAGTGCAAGGTCTATTCTCCAAGCGGCATGAGTCATTTCAATGTTATTTTATGACACCGCTATTCTAATTTCTTTAAGAAACAGACATGTCTAATCACAGGACAAACGAGAATATAAAGAAAAAGACAACTAAAAAGCTGATCTGGACAGTAGCCTACTATGTGGGAACTACATCTGTCTAACTAGCCTCACCCCACGGGTCCTGATTACGGACAGCACAACACAAGTAAGTTTGTAACAGTGGAAATGTGGCGGTAGGTTCCTGCAGCCCAGAAATGCCTCTGATCCTCGGCTGGAACGTGATTAGAAAGTAAAGCTGAAGCGGTATAAAAGAACCGCTAACTGCTCTGAATAAATATGCGATATTATGGAACAAACTACGACGCCAACAGAGCCCTCTATTCAAGGTATGGTAAAATGGACAAAATAAGAGGCACCCAGAAATACTGATATATCTAAGTGAAAACATTTGTGAACTGAAACTTCAAATGAATCTTATGATAAATTGTTTAGATGTAAAATGGGAAAACGGTGCTCAATATAGGCTATTATATCCCGTATTAATTGACCAAATGTGTGTTTTATGCCTTATCTATAGCTATTACAATTTTTGGACAGGATACTCACTCCAAAATAAAAGGCTAAAGATTAGAAAGTGATTTATATATTTCCTTTTAAAAGTTACATTTAAATATAATTACTATTGTAAATTCTAGTAGGCTCTGTAGAGCCATCTGCAAATATTTAAATACAACCAAGGGGTGCAATTGAACCGTCCAATAGATCAATTCAATTGTATTCTTACCTTTGATGTTTTTTCCAACTTGTTCGAAATGTCACGCAAAACTCGAGGGCTCTACTTGATTCGTCAGGCTACCTCATTGGAAGGGTATCTCCTCTCTTCGATGTGTCTCGCTCACATAACGACCTGTGCTGGTTACTGCGTTCTCTCTGTGAGTTGGACGCTATTACAAGGACCATCGCAACTCCAACTGAGAGGGGTGTAAAAGAGAGAATTTGCATTTAAAAAAAACAAGCGCTTATAGTACTTGGAGTATTGAGTAAGGGCTTGTGAGGTATTACCCCACTGTTCTATAGCCTTATAATACACTTCATTGACATTACTTATTTCATTATTATCTGGTGATGTGATGTAGAAGTTAATTTCAGATTTGAAGTTTGAATAGTTCAGAGTGGTGTGACTGGCCATTCCCGCCACTGGCACAGGTTGAGAGCAGTTCATGACACCTCCTCATCAAACTGGCTTTCCAGATGTGGATCTTTGGTTGGGTGATGTTCCCATGTATTTGCAAATAAATAACATAGGCCCTAGCAACATTGCATTTAAATAGACACTGTACCACAATGTGATGAGAGATGCATGCTGCAACTAGGTCTCACAGTCTCACGTCAGAATTAAAAAGTTCAACGATGTTTCTCAAAAGTCTAATTCTGAAGTGTCTATGGTTAAGTTTTTATTTATTTCACCTTTATTTAACCAGGTAGGCAAGTTGAGAACAAGTTCTCATTTGCAACTGCGACCTGGCCACAAACATACAATCAATAATACAATAGAAAATTCTATATACAGCATGTGCAAATGAGGTAGGATAAGAGAGGTAAGGCAATAAATAGGCTATGGTGGCAAATGAATTACAATATAGCAATTAAACACTGGAATGGTAGGATGTGCAGAAGATGAATGTGCAAGTTGAGATACTCAGGTGCAAAGGAGAAAGATAAATAAATAAATACAGTATGGGGATGAGGTAGATTGGTTGGGCTATTTACAGATGAGCTATGTACAGGTGCAGTGATCTGTGAGCTGCTCTGACAGCTGGTGCTTAATTTAGTTTAGGCTCAGTAACTCAGAATATCTAAGGTTAAAGTTATGTTTAGGCATTAAACTTAGACATCTAAAGGTTAGGCATTAACTCCAGAATGGTCAAGGTAAGGGTTAACGTCAACCTGCCTGAAATCAATGCCTGTAATGCCAACTATATCCTCCAAAACTACATTTCCTAAGCAGCTTTGCGGGCTGTTCAAGAATCCGTGGAAAACCGATTGCGCGTGCGTATCTAGACGTGGCAACGGCATCATGGCTTCTTGGAACCGCTACGGTAGTCGGATGAGAGAGCTGAAAATGTACACATTCGTCTTCTTGGTAAGTTGTTTGTGAAATATATATAGAGACACCGATAAGCCTAATGTTTACATGTATTTTTTCAATATTTTTTATTTAACCTGCAAACGCCTGCGTGTCTTTTCCGCGTCTTCGTGAAGGCAACCAAAGTTGACAGCACGGCCTTAGCAATTTTAAATCAGAGGCTGAACTTGAGACTCAAAAATAGCCTAAACCTAAAAAACAAGTGAATATAGTATATCTCGCTGTAGTTACATACCGATATTCGCCCACATTTCATATTATTTGATCAAAAACGTCCTCGTGAATTGACTACCAGCACAAGGCATCTAGTGTCTCTCCCGAGAATGTATATTGAAATCCTTTGAGAACGCAAAATTAACCTGGTTGGACAGACTTGAAAATAATGAACGGTTATTCTGCATAATCTACAATATAAGACAATCAATCTGTTACATGGCTGAAGATTTCAATTCAGTTTTCTATTCATCTGCATGCCTAGTTCAGTGCTATCCGGATTTCTTGGGAAATATATACACTAATCATAACCCTTACCTAACCATTAGAAATGTCAACTTCAATGGGGGGTAGGGACGTCCCAAGGATCCCGGATAGCACTGACCATTGCTTTATTGGTTAACCACCACCAATTTGCTACTTTTTTCTATGGTTGACGTGGTTTACATTTCTGATCAAAATGTCCTTTAGATTCACTTCCAGCTCGCTATGTGATTCAACACAGTTTGGTTTATTATGACTCTCATGGGTATGTATGTATGTTGGTCAGTCATTTTAAAAGATTTGATGATATATTGTTATACTTTACTTTCATTGAGTGATTGATACATTCTTTGCTTGTTACATGTAAAGTTTGCTACAAATGTAACTTAGTTGGTTGCTACAAAAAATGTTACATTGCATTAGCCTACACTTTTAACCAACTCCTCGCTCAGTCCTTGATAGACTGGCCACATAATGACTGGATTTCCACTTCATTCCAATCTCGAGCCTTGTGCCCTGGGACCATTCCTGTTCAGCATCCTGTTGTATGGTTTAGTGGCTACCATGTCAAACAAAGGTGGGTGCTACTGTATCCTACTGTTGTGCGATTGCAGGCAGGGAAATGACATCACAGTGGGTGTGTGTGGAGATTAAGGGAGACTGACTGCTCTGTCTCTGTCAATGCTGAAGACTCTCCCACTGTATTTCTTGCCTAGCTGCGTGTCAAAGCAATTTTTAAACTTCTTTAATCTGGATTGAGGGTCCTCTTCACCTCCCCAACATGGTGGGTTGGTCGGTTGCCTTAGTGCGGTGAGCCGCCACAACAAACACTAACCACCCTAGAGTTATTCATACATCAATGGCTCCATCTCCATCAATTACAGAGGACGGAACTCATTGGCTACATCCCAAATTGCACCCCATGTCCTATATAGTGCACTATTTTTGACCAGGACCCATAGGGAATAGGGAGTGACATTTGTGACATCGGTCATTTGAGAGAGGTGTTCATAATCCATCTTCTGAGATCAGTGGTTGCTAATTGAAAAGGGCCGCCACACACACGTTGATCTCCATTGCTGCTGTTCGTCTCATTAATCAAGAGCAAAATGGAGAGAGTTTGACAAACAGAACAGCAGTCTGATTTGCGTTGATTCAGTACGGCCCCTAAAACCTAAAACGGGCCGACTTTTATTAAGCAGATTTGTCACCCCAGATGGAGGGTAAGTCGCTCTGGATAAGAGCGTCTGCTAAATGACTTAAATGTAAATGTAAATGTAAGCGAGCTCTGGGAGAGTGAGCTGCCAGCCTGGCTGGATCTCTCTGCTGGCTGCTTAGTGTGTGTGGCATTTTTTACACTGATGTAACTTGACACTTTTGGGGGGATGAAGGTTGGTGCAAAGTGTGATAATGGACTTTCTTAATATATTCAAATGCTCGGGCTCTGTCCCAAAATTTATTTTATTTATTTTATATCAACTTTATTTAACCAGGTAGGTCAGTTGAGAACAAGTTCTCATTTAAAACTGCGACCTGGCCAAGATAAAGCAAAGCAGTGCGACAAAAACAACAGAGTTACACATGGAATTAACAAACGTACAGTCAATAACACAATAGATAAATATGTATACAGTGTGTGCAAATGAAGTAAGGAGGTAAGGCAATAAATAGGCCAATAGTGGCGAAATAATTACAATTTAGCAATTAAACATTGGAGTGATATATGTGCAGATGAGGATGTGCAGGTAGAAATACTGTTGTGCAAAAGAGCAGAAAAA
Source organism: Oncorhynchus nerka (assembly GCF_034236695.1). Lineage (NCBI taxonomy): Eukaryota > Metazoa > Chordata > Actinopteri > Salmoniformes > Salmonidae > Oncorhynchus > Oncorhynchus nerka. Next base: position 39,360,692 of record NC_088396.1, read on the forward strand.
CAAATATGGGGATGAGGTGGGTAGATGGGGTGGGCTATTTACAGATGGGCTGTGTACAGCTGCAGCAATCGGTAAGCTGCTCTGACACCTGACACTTAAAGTTAGTGAGGGAGATAGAAGTCTCCAACTTCAGTGATTTTTGCCATTTGTTCCAGTCATTGGCAGCCGAAGGTGGAGTTGGCTTTTGGGATGACCAGTGAAATATACCAGCTGGAGCGTGTACGACAGGTGGGTGCTGCTATGGTGACTAGTGAGCTGAGATAAGGGGGAGCTTTACCAAGCAAAGACTTATAGATGACCTGGTACCAGTGGGTTTGGCGACGAATATGAACCAAGGGCCAGCCAACGAGAGCATACAGGTCGCAGTGGTGGGTAGTATATGGGGCTTTGGTGACAAAACGGATGGCACTGTGATAGACTGCATCCAATTTGCTGAGTAGAGTGTTGGAGGCTATTTTGTAAATCACATCGCCAAAGTCAAGGATCGGTAGGATAGTCAGTTTTACGAGGGTATGTTTTGCAGCATGAGTGAAGGAGGCTTTGTTGCGAAATAGGAAGCCGATTCTAGATATAATTTTGGATTGGAGATGCTTAATGTGAGTCTGCAAGGAGAGTTTACAGTCTAACCAGACACCTAGGTATTTGTAATTGTCAACATATTCTAAGTCAGAATCGTCCAGAGTAGTGATGCTAGTCGGGCGGGCGGTGCTGGTCGCGATCAGTTGAAGAGCATGCATTTAGTTTTACTAGCATTTAAGAGCAGTTGGAAGCCACGGAAGGAGTGTTGTATGGCTTTGAAGCTCATCTGGAGGTTCGTTGACACAGTGTCCAAAGGGCCAGAAGTATACAGAATGGTGTCGTCTGCGTACAGGTGGATCAGAGAATCACCAGCAGCAAGAGCGACATCATTGATATATACAGAGAAAAGACTTGGCCTGAGAATTGGTCCCTGTGGCACCCCCATAGAGACTGCCAGAGGTCCGGACAACAGCCCCTCCGATTTGACACACTGAACTCTTATCTAAGTTGTTAGTGAACCAGGCGAGGCAGCCATTAGCGAAACCAAGGCTGTTGACTCTGCCGATAAGAATGTGGTGATTGACAGAGTTGAAAGCCTTGGCCTGGGCAATGAATACAGCTGCACAGTACTATATTTTATCGATGGCGGTTAGGACCTTGAGCGTGGCTGAGGTGCACCCGTGACCAGCTCGGAAACCAGATTGCATAGCGGAGAAGATACGGTGGGATTCGAAGTGGTCGATGATCTGTTTGTTCAATTGGCTTTCAAAGACTTTAGAAAGGCAGGGCAGGATGGATATAGGTCTGTAACAGTTTGGGTCTAGAGTGTCTCCCCCTTTGAAGAGGTAGATGACCTCGGCAGCTTTCCAATCTTTAGGAATCTCAGACGATACGAAAGAGAGGTTGAACAGACTAGTAATAGGGGGTTGCAACAATGGCGGTGGATAATTTTAGGAAGAGAGGGTCCAGATTGTCTAGCTCAGCTGATTTGTAGGATCCAGATTTTGCAGCTCTTTCAGAACATCAGCTGTTTGGATGAAGGAGAAGCGGGGGGGGCTTGGGCAAGTTGCTGTGGGGGGTGAAGGGCTGTTGACCGTGGTGAGGGTAGCAAGGTGGAAAGCATGGCCAGCCTTAGAGAAATGCTTATTGACATTCTCCTTTATCGTAGATTTATCGGTGGTGACATTGTTTCCTAGTCTCAGTGCAGTGGGCAGCTGGGAGGAGGTGCTCTGATTCTCCATGAACTTTAGTGTCCCAAAACTTTTTGGAATCAGTGCTGCAGAATGCAAATTTCTGTTTGAAAAAGCTAGCCTTTGCTTTCCTAACTGCCTGTCTATATTGGTTCCTGACTTCCCTGAAAAGTTGCATATCGCGTGGACTATTCGCAGCTAATACAGTACGCCACAGGATGTTTTTGTGCTGGTAGAGGGCAGTCAGATCTGGAGTGAACCAAGGGCTATATCTGTTCTTAGTTGTACATTTTTTAAAAGGGACATGCTTATTGAAGATGGTGAGGAAAGCACTTTTTTAAAGAATAACCAGGCATCCTCTACTGACGGGATGAGGTCAATATCCTTCCAGGATACCCGGGCCATGCTTATTAAAGATGGTGAGGAAAGCACTTTGCTAAAGAATAACCAGGCATCCTCTACTGACGGGATGAGGTCAATATCCTTCCAGGATACCCGGGCCAGGTTGATTAGGAAGGCCTGCTCGCAGAAGTGTTTCAGGAAGGGTTTTGACAGTGATGAGGGGTGGTCTTTTCACCGCAGACCGATAACGGACGCAGGCAATGAGGCAGTGATCGCTGAGATCCTGGTTGAAAACAGCGGAGGTGTATTTAGAGGGTAAGTTGGTCAGAATGATATCTATGATGGTGCCCATGTTTACAGATTTGGGGTTGTACCTGGTAGCTTCCTTGAGAATTTGTGTGAGATTGAGGGCATCTAGCTTAGATTGTAGGACGGCCGGTGTGGTACGTTTTCCTCTGTATATAGTGCACTACTTTAGACCAGAGTCCTATGGGCCCTGCCCTGGTCAAAGTAGAGCACTAAACATAAGATGTCATTTAGGATGCAGTTGCAGGAGGCACTACAGAAAGAGCTGCCTGCCTGTCTTATTGGAAACGTCACCTAGCTGTGATACGGCATATGAAGTGAATTTGATCAATAATCAAAGGATTTGCAATAGATTCTAATTCTGGACTGGGACTAAGAGGAATTCATGGGCTAAATCTGACCCATTATGTTTGCCTGACTAAAAGACCCTGTCTGTATTGGTGACCTGATGGTTCCTGTACCTGGATGGATAACAAATGCTGAAACATTTACAGTTAAAATATAAAAACAGTGTAATGTTTTATATTTTAAATAAAAAATCCTATAATCCCTAAAAGTGTGTATGCAAACAGGAAGACATGAATTGGACTTATTGGTATAGCGAGAGGGTTAGTTTGAGTTGGTTAGGGAGTAGAGCTATCTTCAGAAACAAATCACCACCTCTTCAGCCTCAAATTCTGTCCCATGAGAGATCTGACGATCGTTGAGGTTTGAGGAATCAATGCTTAAACTATTAGAAATAGCTTAAACAAAGACATAATCCAATGTGTTACAGTTACAGCCACATCATGAAACAAGAGCCTAACAGCCAAGGGGCCTGTTTTTCACCCTCATTACGTTGACTTCTCACTAAGACATCCCTGAGGCTATGAAGATGAGCTAGAGCTAGCATGCAGTGTATTCCCCTGTCTCTGTCTGTCTCCAGCACTAGGGAATGTGGTCTCTAGTGTAAACCTGTCCTGCTGATCACTAGGGAGTGTGGTCTCTAGTCTAAACCTGTCCTGCTGATCACTAGGGAGTGTGGTCTCTAGTCTAAACCTGTCCTCCTGCTGATCACTAGGGAGTGTGGTCTCTAGTCTAAACCTGTCCTCCTGCTGATCACTAGGGAGTGTGGTCTAGTCTAAACCTGTCCTGCTGATCACTAGGGAGTGTGGTCTCTAGTCTAAACCTGTCCTCCTGCTGATCACTAGGGAGTGTGGTCTCTAGTCTAAACCTGTCCTCCTGCTGATCACTAGGGAGTGTGTGTGTGCGCATGACTGAGTGCGGTGTATTGTGAAGGCAGACAGTCCTGTCATTAGGATGCTGCTCACATTGACACACAGCAGTGCCCTCATGTCATGGCCTAAGCCAAACGAGGGGAAGCTTTAGTAATAGGTAGTGTAGGGGAACCAACCAATGCACCGATTGCCAGGTGGCAGCCCAGCCATTGATAGGACTTGTTGCAGTATTGGCTGCCTGTCAAATGTCAGGGGATGTGATGCGTGAGCGGCGAGCACAACAATGTCAATGGTCCAGAAAAGGTTTGCAAATCCTCTCCTCATTCTGTGTGTTGCTCCATCCATCCTGATGTCCGTGTCCCTCTCCCATGCTCACATCCTCTCTATTCTCCACTCTATATAGTACTGCTTTCATTTCACCATAATACTATCTATCCACATCCTGTGAATATGATTGTGTTCTGTTTATGATTCTTTCTGTTGATCTTCTCAACAGTATGCATTATGCATACCCACTCTGTAAATGAGCCTGGAGAAATGTGATCGTCGGGGGCAGAAATCATCACCAGCCTTTCTTACATTTGTAAAGGGTCCAATGTTCATGTAGCTGTGAAATAGGCCTGCCTCAGTACAAGAGCTGCCTCCAGATGCTCTCAAATAGCTGAGGACTGACTCGGTCCCGCGCTCATAGCCGAGGACTGACTCGGTCCCGCGCTCATAGCCGAGGACTGACTCGGTCCCGCGCTCATAGCCGAGGACTGACTCGGTCCCGCGCTCATAGCCGAGGACTGACTCGGTCCCGCGCTCATAGCCGAGGACTGACTCGGTCCCGCGCTCATAGCCGAGGACTGACTCGGTCCCGCGCTCATAGCCGAGGACTGACTCGGTCCCGCGCTCATAGCCGAGGACTGACTCGGTCCCGCGCTCATAGCCGAGGACTGACTCGGTCCCGCACAAACTTCAATACTACTTTTGTCTGTTGCCTTAACTACTATTTTGTATATCAAATCAAATCAAATCAAATTTATTTATATAGCCCTTCGTACATCAGCTGATATCTCAAAGTGCTGTACAGAAACCCAGCCTAAAACCCCAAACAGCAAACAATGCAGGTGTAAAAGCACGGTTAGTATACAGTTAGTTCATACTCCCACATTGTCTCACAAATGGATGCATTTTCAAATCCCATTTAGCACAGTCAAACTCTTTTGTGAGGTAGGCTACATATTATTGTGAGGTAGGTGGATACATATTATCCCACTTAAGTAAGTTGTACTTTAAAGCTCCCCTTTCATTCTGCACAGTGGTTGCTTCAGTGCCTCCTCTCTCCACTCTCCCTTTCTCAGATGGTCTAGCCAAGCAGAGGAGTAGTAGTGGAGGGGTGTCGGATGAGGAGAGGCTCGAGGGGAGTGGGGAGAGGCTCGAGGGGAGTGGGGAGCGGCTCGTGGGGGGCTCGAGGGGAGCGGCTCGTGGGGAGCGGCTCGTGGGGAGAGGCTCGAGGGGAGCGGCGAGTGGGGAGCGGCTCGAGGGGAGCGGCGAGTGGGGAGCGGCTCGAGGAGCGCGAGTGGGGAGCGGCTCGAGGGGGGCGAGTGGGGAGCGGCTCGAGGGGAGCGGCTCGAGGGAGCGCGAGTGGGAGCGGCTCGAGGGGCGAGTGGGGAGCGGCTCGAGGGGTGGGGGGAGGCTCGGGGAGTGGGGGAGGCTCGAGGGGAGTGGGGGAGGCTCGAGGAGTGGGAGGCGGCTCGAGGAGCAGCTCGTGGGGAGCGGCTCGAGGGAGTGAGGAGCGGCTCGGGGAGCGCGAGTGGGAGCGGCGAGTGGGAGCGGCTCGAGGGGGGGGGAGAGGCTCGAGGGGAGTGGGGGAGGCTCGAGGAGTGGGAGCGGCTCGAGGGGGAGCAGCTCGTGGGGGCGGCTCGGGGAGTGGGAGGAGGCTCGAGGGGGTGGGGAGAGGCTCGGGGAGTGGGGAGAGGCTCGGGGAGTGGGGGCGGCTCGTGGGGAGGCGGCTCGGGGAGCGGCTCGTGGGAGCGCTCGTGGGGAGCGGCTCGAGGGAGTGGGGAGCGGCTCGAGGGAGTGGGGAGAGGCTCGTGGGGAGGCTCGTGGGGAGTGGGGAGAGGCTCGAGGGGAGTGGGAGCGGCTCGTGGGGAGGCTCGAGGGGAGTGGGGAGCGGCTCGTGGGGAGCGGCTCGTGGGGAGCGGCTCGAGGGGAGTGGGGAGCGGCTCGAAGGAGGTGGCTCGTGGGGAGGGGATTGGGGAGAGGCTCGTGGGGAGTGCCTCGAGGCTCGTGGGGAGTGGGGAGAGGCACGTGGGGAGGGGTGGAGAGGCACGGGTAGATGGCGGAGGAGGAGAGATGTTGTCGGACAAGAGGAGAGGTGGTGTGGAGAATAGTAGCGGTGTCGCTCGGCCGGCCCTGAGAGCCCATTTTATAATTACCCCTTACTGTCATCTCCACACACCCGTCGTGGAGTCTCCGACCGAGGGGACATCACCTTGTCATCTCCTCAACACTGCCGTCCGATACCACGGCCACCAGCCTCCCACATCCAACACCTAGAGACAGGAGGAGGAAATGAGATAGATGCCCCCTCTAGAGTTCATCAGTCATCCAGACAGGGAAGAAGAAAACAAGATGACGCTTCACTTCTTCATTCTACGTTTTAATTGAAATGTACTGACGAGAATCTGTTGAATTCCCGTCACGCCCATACGAGGTATCCAGCATGGGAAATTAAAAAACTCTTCCCGACAGGTGCTTGTTTTGATATCACGTTACAGTATATCGCTCATCACTTGATTTGATGAATGAGGACATTGGTAGCTAATTTTGTACTCCATCGGGGATTGGGCGACTGGGACATGATTTGATGAGTGATAGGATGGAGCTTGTTTGAATGTCTCAGGGAAGATTTTAATAGCATACTCCTTGCGTTGTCTCCTTCTCAAAACCCATTGGAGGAGAAGGTCAGAGGGGAGGGACCTCTGGCTTTCTCATCCAATGGGTTTTGAGAAGGAGACAAGGAGAGAGGACTCAAAGAATATGCAATCGGTATCTTCTCACAGTCGCACACAATGAGATGAGAATCTGTCTTTGTTTCGACTTTGCTGAACACCTACACAAGGTTTTGTTTTGAACATCAGGTGTCTGGCAATCTCATAATATCACAAAAGTCACCGGTCTTCTGCACTGAAGCATCTGATGTGTGAGTTGGTCACTCTGAATAAATACAGTATCTATCCATCAATATGTCTTCAGGTGTGCCTGGTGCCGGTGCTGCAGGCGGCTGTAAAGGTCTCTCCTCTCATAGAGAAGGTCAGCGAACACAAGGACTTCAAGAAGCTTCTCCGGACTCGAACCAATGTCCTGGTGCTCTACACTAAGTCAGGTGGGTTAGAACCAATGTCCTGGTGCTCTACACTAAGTCAGGTGGGTTAGAGCCAATGTCCTGGTGCTCTACACTAAGTCAGGTGGGTTAGAGCCAATGTCCTGGTGCTCTACAGTAAGTCAGGTGGGTTAGAGCCAATGTCCTGGTGCTCTACACTAAGTCAGGTGTGTTAGAGCCAATGTCCTGGTGCTCTACAGTAAGTCAGGTGGGTTAGAACCAATGTCCTGGTGCTCTACACTAAGTCAGGTGTGTCAGTGGGCAATACTTTAGGCCCTTTGTAGTAAAAATGATATGTGAAGTTAGATATGCCTGCCTTTGTTTACACCAATCTCGAATAGTGGTCTGTTATTATCTCTGATCCATCACTTGTAATGGGAGATGAACAACATTCTGGAAGGACCGTGATTGACCTGCATGCCTGTCGGCTTGTGACGTCTCCCTTGGATTTTTGTTGTTGCATAGAACAATGTACTTGAACAGAAAAAGACACCCAAACTAAATGCGGTCAAATAAAGTCATAAAACTGCTTTCACCTATAGCCATTAGGGAAATCAGCCTCTCTTGCATTTAATTCCATTTTAATTTGCGTATTTCACGCCAGAAGAAAGTGCTCAGCTCAGTTCACCTTGTGTTTGCCGTTGTGTGTCAGGGCTCGACATTAAGTCTTGTCTGTTTGCCTGGGGCAAGTAAAAAAGCAGATTGTAGGTAAATAAAAATCACTATCAAACAATTTAGGTTACTCCGATCATAATTGGATCAGTGTCCTACAGATGTGATATCTGGCTCACTGTCCTCCCAATTTCTGCACAATGCCTTCAGAGTGTAATTATTGTAGGCCTGCATTGACAGACACCAGCGGTCTTTCAATCATGCAGTCGCAAAATTAGTTTTTGAGATCAAAGCAAGCCGTGTTTGCACATTTGTTGATAATAATTGCTGGTGAGTTATTTGCCCAGTTATAGCAAATTTTTGGTCAGCAACGACAATCCTGAAAACATCATGGTCTGTGCATTACCTGTGTGTGGGCCTTTACCAGAGGAGAGAGGGAGACATTTGCGCAGCAGGTAAAATAATGATATACAGACTAATTAGATAGCCATTTCAAAACAGTTTGTTATATTATCTAGTTAACTATTTATCTATTAGCATGCATTAATGTCATTGTCATGTCCACCGGCGCTAGTATATAACCGCAAATGGCCAACAAACATGCAGTTGATGAAACCATGCTGCATACTTCGGTTGTAAGACCGTCTCTAGTGGTCATCATTGGCTTTCTCCTTTATTTAATACTGGCCATGTCATTCTGACAGAGTCAAAAAATATTCTTAGAATAGCCTAATTAACTAGTAACTCCTATGCTGTCAAGATCTCCCCTGAACACTGAATATTTTAACCTTCCAAATAGACTTAGTAGTTATCTACCTCACCCACCTTAGCCAGTTGATCCCTGGTTCATTGAATGAGGGAATTTATTTTATAAAGGCATAAAAAGTACTTGGTTGTATTTGTAATGTTGCAAGGTGGCCAACCCTCCTCCTGGAATGTCCAGGAGAGCTTCAGGGATGCAGGCTTTTGCTCAGGAGATATAATACATGGGATCAAACACCAGCAGCCTTCCATTGTCACTGAGCCCAGCAGCCAGCCTTCCATTGTCACTGAGCCCAGCAGCCAGCCTTCCATTGTCACTGAGCCCAGCAGCCAGCCTTCCATTGTCACTGAGCCCAGCAGCCAGCCTTCCATTGTCACTGAGCCCAGCAGCCAGCCTTCCATTGTCACTGAGCCCAGCAGCCAGCCTTCCATTGTCACTGAGCCCAGCAGCCAGCCTTCCATTGACACTACCAGTGATAATAATGATGTTTATTGTGAAGTGCTTCCTTGCATTATACAACATAAATTTCAGTCACCTTTTTGGCCCATGTTCCAGACCAGTTTTTATTTTTGGACAAGCGACTTGAGCTTTCTGACAAGTAAAAAACCAGTCCTACAGTGGCTAAAAAAGTTCATGTCAAGCCCTGCTGTGTGTCGTGTGATGCTCTGTCAGCATAATCTCCCTCTCGGTGCACAGGAAGAGGCCCCTCAAGGCCCCACCACTCCCATGAATTATGTGTGTACATACGAGCCTCCACATGTATTTGTTTCATAATTCATGAGCCATTTCAGACAGTGTTAGGTCATTGGTTAATACTTGCACGTATCAAACGCCGCCCCATGATTGATTGCTTGCCGTTTCTGTGGCGCTGCGTTCTGGCATTCTCCAATGGCTACTCCCTCTTTCTACTAAGGGTAGTGGGTCCCAAATGGCAATCTATTCTCTACATCCCAAATGGCACCTTATTCCCTATATAGTGCACTACCTTTGGGACGCACAATGGGTCCCTAATCCTCAGTATCATGGCAATGCCTGCAAAGCTAAATATAGAAGAGATGTCCATAGAACCAGGAAGTGTGTGAAAGTGATGTTGTTGAGCAGGGACTAAACAACCACAGTTATTTTACTGATTTGAGTCCACATTGTGTCTCAATGGACATTGTGTAATGTTGCACAGTATTGTTACAGTACAGTTTATTACAGTTTATTCTTTGATGGTTTTCTCAGTAGGCCTTGACCTATGCTGTGTTTATGATACTCGTAACATGTTGGAAGTAGACTACTGAACGCTCGGCTAGGTGATGTCACAAGGTGATGGGTGGTACTTGGTGATGCTTGCGTATACCCTCCTGTGATTTGATGTTTGAGTTCATAGTCCCATGTTTTGAGTGTTGTGACCTCTGACCTTCAGTGAATTACAGGTTTTTGGATTCTTGAGTAGTGAAAGCTGGTGAGCTGAGTAATATAACCCATATTGTAATGAAAGATGTATTGTAACTCCACCTGTTGTAACTAGAGGTCGACCGATTGGACACCAATTTTGCCGATTTTTAAAAATATATATATATATTTTTTGACACCTTTATTTAATCTTTCTTTAACTAGGCAAGTCAGTTAAGAACACATTCTTATTTTCAATGACGGCAGCTCGGGGGACCCAATCTTACAGTTAACTAGTCCAGTGCAATAACGACCTGCCTCTCTCTCGTTGCACTCCAAGGAGACTGCCTGTTACGCGAATGCAGTAAGTTGATAGCTAGCATTAAACGTATCTTATAAAAAACAATCAATCATAATCACTAGTTTACTACACATGGTTGATGATATTACTAGATATTATCTAGCGTGTCATGCGTTGCGTAAAATCTGACCGAAATAGTCCTATAATTCCTATAATAACTACAACCTAAAACTTCTTACCTGGGAATATTGAAGACTCATGTTAAAAGGAACTACCAGCTTTCATATGTTCTCATGTTCTGAGCAAGGAACTTAAACGTTAGCTTTCTTACATGGCAAATATTGCACTTTTACTTTCTTCTCCAACACTTTGTTTTTGCATTATTTAAACCAAATTGAACACGTTTCATTATTTATTTGAGGCTAAATTGATTTTATTGATGTATTATATTAAGTTAAAATAAGTGTTCATTCAGTATTGTTGTAATTGTCATTATTACAAATACAATCTTAAAAGCCGATTAATCGGTATCGTTTCTTTTGGTCCTCCAATAATCGGTATCAGCATTGAAAAATCCTAATCGTAACCTACTCCTGTCCTCGTATCTTGTGTATGTAAATAGCTACCTCCGGGGACTCTACGCTGAAGCTGCTGTCTGATGTGGCCCAGGTTATCAAAGGACAGGGCACCATCGCTTGGGTCAACTGTGGGTAAGTACAGGATTGATTGGTTGGTTGATTGATTTAATTACAGTATGGAATGGCATGCATTATCACTTCAGTCACCATGTCACGTACTGTAGGTCATATGTCACGTCCAAGAGATTTTCCAAAAAGCATTTGACATTACATTACATTACATTTAAGTCATTTAGCAGACGCTCTTATCCAGAGCGACTTACAAATTGGTGCATTCACCTTATGACATCCAGTGGAACAGCCACTTTACAATAGTGCATCTAAATCTTTTAAGGGGGGTGAGAAGGATTACTTTATCCTATCCTAGGTATTCCTTAAAGAGGTGGGGTTTCAGGTGTCTCCGGAAGGTGGTGATTGACTCCGCTGTCCTGGCGTCGTGAGGAGTTTGTTCCACCATTGGGGGCCAGAGCAGCGAACAGTTTTGACTGGGCTGAGCGGGAACTGTGCTTCCTCCCAGTGGTAGGGAGGCGAGCAGGCCAGAGGTGGATGAACGCAGTGCCCTTGTTTGGGTGTAGGGCCTGATCAGAGCCTGGAGGTACTGAGGTGCCGTTCCCCTCACAGCTCCGTAGGCAAGCACCATGGTCTTGTAGCGGATGCGAGCTTCAACTGGAAGCCAGTGGAGAGAGCGGAGGAGCGGGGTGACGTGAGAGAACTTGGGAAGGTTGAACACCAGACGGGCTGCGGCGTTCTGGATGAGTTGTAGGGGTTTAATGGCACAGGCAGGGAGCCCAGCCAACAGCGAGTTGCAGTAATCCAGACGGGAGATGACAAGTGCCTGGATTAGGACCTGCGCCGCTTCCTGTGTGAGGCAGGGTCGTACTCTGCGGATGTTGTAGAGCATGAACCTACAGGAACGGGCCACCGCCTTGATGTTATTCGAGAACGACAGGGTGTTGTCCAGGTTAGCTATTGAAGCCTAGGCCAGCTGCATGCCGTTGTCATATCTATTTACATCCATCTCTCCACTGCACTTCTAATCGATGCGTCTCTGCTTGGCGTATCCCTCTGGAGATTGGAGAAGAGACACTCATTAAAATAGGGAGTCTCACACTCTCCACATCCTGCTGAGGGCTGGAGAGAGGAGAATGGTCTCTTCATAGCCACAGTTTGTGTATGTGCGTGACTGTGTGCATGCTCGTTCTGTCTGTGTTCGTAAGTAAGGGGTTGTCTGAATGAGTATGAATGAGTCATGGGCATTGTGTGGGAACACGAGCGTCCCTGTCAGGTCTGGGCAGATGAACGATTTGGAACTTATTCTCTGGAAGTGTTCTTACTGGGAGGATCCATCACACTCCCAAGACACACTAGAGGAATTGTTTTCCTTAAGAAATGTTTAACTTTTTTTTCCCCTTATCTGACTTCCACTGTAGTTGTTTTTCTGCCATTTTAACTCTTTTAACTGTTTTTTATACCTGTCAACCTCAACCTTGAGCCAGCTTCGTGCTCCGGAGAAAATCCTTCAAAACAGAAAGCTACAAAGGAATCAAGATCACCCCTCTGACACCTACCACTCAAAGCATCCCTCAACAACAAAAAATGCTAGCCTTTCCAAGATGGAAGATGGATGACGGACAAGGAAGGAAAATGGTCTCAAAACAATGTAGCCTGGTCAGCACTTTTTATCAACCTTCATCCAAACAAGATTTGCTGTGAGAGATTCTGTTTCTTTTCACCGTAGTAAATCTGTCAACCCTCTCTTTCTACAGCTTATGCCTTATTTCTGGTGCCTGGGGCTGTTCTTATGGTTAACTTTGCCACCTGTAGTGCATACTGCATCACCTTCACCTAGGATAAGAATCCCAGCTGCTGCTCTGCATATCCATCTCTCCATTTCTCCCCACTCATTTCAACCATTATTCCACTCTCATTTAAAACAAATTCAGTCAAGAAATACTGAAAGGTGTGTAAGTTCCTGAAGGTTGTACAGTACATACTTGTGCCAGTGACCCAACATAGGACCTGATACGACAGGGTTCATGGCTGCTGTTACTGTTCAGCCAGCCTCTGTCTAGCAGTGAGGTTTCCCAACCGTCGCCAGTTCTCCCATGGACCAGCACCAAAACAACGCCTAGCCAAGTGCTTCTGGACAGGGAGAGAGACATCCTCACGGGTGTCGTTGGAAGAACAGTGGCCCCTGCCAACGGACAGGAATGTGAGCCCACGTTGACACATACTCACCAGATGACCGGACCTGAGAGATGTCCAACAGTGATGATGTCAGAGGAACTGGGCTGGAGACAGTGCTGGTTCAGGCATGGATGCTAGACTGACGACTCTGCTGAGAGAACCAGGAGATTTGAAACAGTTTTATTATTTTTGCTAATGAGATCATTAATCTCTGAGTGTTTGGTGTACCATCAGACGGAATGCTAGCCTGAAGCCTCAGCAGGCAAGCTGGTTGAAAACCAGTTGTAATGACGCCATTTCAACCTGAGTTGCCTGCTGGGTAACTCCACATCTCTCCTCATCTGTGGACAGAAGTTTGACTTGACCTCTCCTCTCTAGCTGAATCACAGTTCTGTCATCACATAGACCTTTTCATTGACTTACTACCACCCTCCCTCTCTGAGGGCCCTCGGAGTGTGGTGTCAGGAAAATAACCTCACACTCAATGTCAACAAAACTAAGGAGATGATTGTGGACTTCAGGAAACAGCAGAGGGAACACCCCCCTATCCACATCGATGGAACAGTAGTGGAGAGGGTAGTAAGTTTTAAGTTCCTCGGCATACACATCACAGACAAACTGAATTGGTCCACTCACACAGACAGCATCGTGAAGAAGGCGCAGCAGCGCCTCTTCAACCTCAGGAGGCTGAAGAAATTTGGCTTGTCACCAAAAGCACTCACAAACTTCTACAGATGCACAATCGAGAGCATCCTGGCGGGCTGTATCACCGCCTGGTACGGCAACTGCTCCGCCCACAACCGTAAGGCTCTCCAGAGGGTAGTGAGGTCTGCACAACGCATCACCGGGGGCAAACTACCTGCCCTCCAGGACACCACCCGATGTTACAGGAAGGCCATAAAGATCATCAAGGACAACAACCACCCGAGCCACTGCCTGTTCACCCCGCTATCATCCAGAAGGCGAGGTCAGTACAGGTGCATGAAAGCTGGGACCGAGAGACTGAAAAACAGCTTCTATCTCAAGGCCATCAGACTGTTAAACAGCCACCACTAACATTGAGTGGCTGCTGCCAACACACTGACTCAACTCCAGCCACTTTAATAATGGGAAATGATGTAAAATATATCACTAGCCACTTTAAACAATGCTACCTAATATAATGTTACATACCCTACATTATTCATCTCATATGCATACGTATATACTGTACTCTATATCATCTACTGCATCCTTATGTAATACATGTATCACTAGCCACTTTAACTATGCCACTTTGTTTACATACTCATCTCATATGTATATACTGTACTCGATACCATCTACTGTATTTTGCCTATGCTGCTCTGTACCATCACTCATTCATATATCTTTATGTACATATTCTTTATCCCCTTACACTGTGTATAAGACAGTAGTTTTGGAATTGTTAGTTAGATTACTTGTTGGTTATTACTGCATTGTCGGAACTAGAAGCACAAGCATTTCGCTACACTCGCATTAACATCTGCTAACCATGTGTATGTGACAAATAAATGTGATTTTGATTTGACTTCCTCCAAACACCCCCTGTGTTCCCTCTTCCAACTCGGTTTGCCAGATGACTATTTTCAGTGTTTTTAATCAAGTCCCATGCCGTTTTACACTTTTTGTAAAAACAATCAACAACAGCAGAGTACACTTCTCTTTCAGTTTACTTCCTTTGAGTTATAAAGATGTAAAGCTTTGTTTGAATATTTCTTAATGTGTCACATTATGGTGGTTTGCAATGTGATATTCAATCTCTTTTACGTCTCAACTTGAATGTTAGAATGTCTGACAAGAGTAGGGAAGGAAATGCAGCACATGAAGATGACCTACACCATGTCAACTGGAACAACTATGTCACTAACGGTTGCTATATATCCAATCACATACATTTTTCTATACTAATCCAATCTGTATGTTTCTTAGCAGAAGATCAAAACCAATCAATTTACATGTGAAAACTCATTTTAAAAGGTCAACCTGCAGCAGAGCATGCTGGGAAACATGACAGAGGCCCTTCCCACACCTGTGGATAACTTCATAGATTGAACTCCCTGTCTCTGGTTACTCTCTGGATGAAGTTAAAAGACTCCGGTGACATTCTGTACTGTTACCTCGTATGAAACATCTCAAATCCCAAATGCAGAAGTATAGAGCCAAATGAAAAGTTATAGCCTCACTATTTTAATAAATACGTAGGGGAGTGTGTATAGCACTAATGACGGCCTCTGTTTTTATCTTAAAGGACAGCGCGCTGGATATTTTTCTGATGGGGGCCTGTGCGTTCAGAGCTGCAATTTAATTCCATCTCTTTGAATTTTCTTTAGCATGGGGCTTAGCTCTCCTCTCTCCCTCTTTCTCTCCTCTCTCCCTCTTTCTCTCCTCTCTCCCTCTTTCTCTCCTCTCTCCTCTCTCTCTCACTCTGTGTTTCTGTCTCTGTCCTTATGTAATACATTCCCATGCTCATTATCACTGGAGAGAAGGGGAGTTATTATCGTCAAGAGAGAGCTGTGCTTTGTGTGGGTGGTGAATATGTAGGTTTGGTGGGGGAGCTGTGTGTGTGTGTGTGTGTGTGTGTGAGAGAGCATCTATTCCTCTAAAGATGGAACCTCTTCAGTTGGTAGGGGAAATCCAGTACTTGAAGACTACCTTCACTGCTGGAACAACTGTGTCTCACTAACATTTAACATTTAAGTCATTTAGCAGACGCTCTTATCCAGAGCGACTTCAGTTGCTATAAAGCCAAGCACATACAGATTGGATTCGTATAGAAAAATGTATGTTTCTTATCTTTGTGTAGCATAGAAAACACATTGAAACAAACGATTATAAAAAATCTACCTGCAACAGAGCATTCTGGGAAATATGACGGAGGCCCCTCCCACATCGTTGGATAACTTCATAGCCCAGAAGCATAGCACCCTGCATCCTACTGCTAATTTGCCTTTGAAGCTACAGTAAGCAGGGTCGGTCCCTGGATGGGAGAACAGATGATGCTGGTCTGGTCAGAAACTATTTGGTCATTAAAGATCTCATGGCAATTATTGTAAGAATAATTTTGCCCGTGTCCTGGCTAAATTCCCAATCTGGCCTTCATACCTTCAAAGCCACCTAATCATCCCTAGCTTCCAATTTGCAAATCCCCCCCCCCACCCCCTTCTCTCCCCTGTAACTATTTCCAGGTCGCTACTCTAAATGAGAATGTGTTCTCAGTCAACTTACTTGGTAAAATAAGGGTAAAAAAAGAATTGGGGACGTGACGCTGAATGTACTTATATGGATTTGTGTTCTTTACATAAACCTGTCTAATCAACTCCCTCTACAGACTAGTGAGTGTCTGTACAGTACCCCTCAGTCTAATCAACCCCCTCTACAGACTAGTGTGTCTGTACAGTACCCCTCAGTCTAATCAACCCCCTCTACAGACTAGTGTGTGTCTGTACAGTACCCCTCAGTCTAATCAACCCCCTCTACAGACTAGTGTGTGCCTGTACAGTACCCCTCAGTCTAATCAACCCCCTCTACAGACTAGTGTGTGTCTGTACAGTACCCCTCAGTCTAATCAACCCCCTCTACAGACTAGTGTGTGTCTGTACAGTACCCCTCAGTCTAAGCAACCCCCTCTACAGACTACTGTGTGTCTGTACAGTACCCCTCAGTCTAATCAACTCTCTCTACAGACTAGTGTGTGTCTGTACAGTACCCCTCAGTCTAATCAACTCCCTCTACAGACTAGTGTGTGTCTGTACAGTACCCCTCAGTCTAATCAACCCCCTCTACAGACTAGTGTGTGTCTGTACAGTACCCCTCAGTCTAAGCAACCCCCTCTACAGACTTGTTTCTGTATATGTTTGTTGTGACAGAATGATATTGAATAACAGACAGGGTCTCCATGTCTGGTGACAGTATTAATGTCTCGATGCAGAGATCTTATTAACAAGACTTGATGCAGTCAATATTAATTCCACAGTGGCTTTTCAACCTCTAATGTTTTTGACGTTAACATTTGTTTCTCGCTCGCTCTCTGTCCCTCCACGTCTCTGTCCCTCCACGTCTCTGTCCCTCCACGTCTCTGTCCCTCCACCTCTCTGTCCCTCCACCTCTCTGTCCCTCCACCTCTCTGTCCCTCCACCTCTCTGTCCCTCCACCTCTCTGTCCCTCCACCTCTCTGTCCCTCCTCCCCTCTCTGTCAAGTCTCTGTCCCTCCACCTCTCTGTCCCTCCACCTCTCTGTCCCTCCACCTCTCTGTCCCTCCCGTCTCTGTCCCTCCACGTCTCTGTCCCTCCACCTCTCTGTCCCTCCACCTCTCTGTCCCTTTCTCTGTCCCTCCACCTCTCTGTCCCTCCACCTCTCTGTCCCTCCACCTCTCTGTCCCTCCACCTCTCTGTCCCTCCACCTCTCTGTCCCTCCACCTCTCTGTCCCTCCACCTCCCTCCTCCACCTCTCTGTCCCTCCACCTCTCTGTCCCTCCACCTCTCTGTCCCTCCACCTCTCTGTCCCTCCACCTCTCTGTCCCTCCACCTCTCTGTCCCTCCACCTCTCTGTCCCTCCACCTCTCTGTCCCTCCACCTCTCTGTCCCTCCACCTCTCTGTCCCTCCACCTCTCTGTCCCTCCACCTCTCTGTCCCTCCTCTCTGTCCCTCCTCTCTCTGTCCCTCCACCTCTCTGTCCCTCCACCTCTCTGTCCCTCCACCTCTCTGTCCCTCCACCTCTCTGTCCCTCCACCTCTCTGTCCCTCCACCTCTCTGTCCCTCCACCTCTCTGTCCCTCCACCTCTCTGTCCCTCCACCTCTCTGTCCCTCCACCTCTCTGTCCCTCCACCTCTCTGTCCCTCCACCTCTCTGTCCCTCCACCTCTCTGTCCCCACCTCTCTGTCCCTCCACCTCTCTGTCCCTCCACCTCTCTGTCCCTCCACCTCTCTGTCCTCCACCTCTCTGTCCCTCCACCTCTCTGTCCCTCCACCTCTCTGTCCCTCCACCTCTCTGTCCCTCCACCTCTCTGTCCCTCCACCTCTCTGTCCCTCCACCTCTCTGTCCCTCCACCTCTCTGTCCCTCCACCTCTCTGTCCCTCCACCTCTCTGTCCCTCCACCTCTCTTTCTCTGTCAGGGATTTGGAGGGTCGTAAACTGTGTAAGAAAGTGAAGGTAGATCCCAGCTCTAAAAGTGATGGCGCAGATCTCCTGCATTATAAGTGAGTACCTCAACTATAACATGTACCTCATTGTTTTACTGTATGTCGCTTAGAAGAGATGCTGCCTTCAGAAAGGATCTTCTCCAGGAACTCATGCAAGGCCAGGCTAAACCAGAAGTACCCTACTACTTCTCTTTATTAATTGAATACTGTTCTTGTCTCTTGCAGAGATGGGACGTTCCATACAGAGTACAACAGACCTGCTACATACAAGGTCTTTACTGACTCACTCATTGTCCCACAGTCCCCCAAAGTCTCAATCAACAGTCATTATTTCAGTGACATCTTCTTTTCCTTGTTAGTGTAGGTCAACAATACAGTAATTGATATGAAAACAATGCACTTATTCGAGTGACATCTTTGTTTCCTGGTTTAATGAATGAGAGTTCATTCTTTTAATCTCTCTGTTTCTGTATATCACCATGGTTCTCTTCCTGCACGATGATGCCGATTGGACGGACTTAGTTGGTTAGTCAAGACTTGATAATCCAATGGGTTTATGAGTGCTTTATAGTGCTGGTCCTGGCTGGTCCAGCCCATTGGCAGGGGATGAGGCTGTGAGCACGTCAGTACATAGTAGTCTAGTTGGTAATAAAGTAAGACGGGTGTAATAACCTCACTGAAGAATAGGACTTATATGAATACCTTTAAAGTCAATTTAATTTGTTGAAATGGAGAAAACATGTCATTCTAAAGTTAGTGTAATGTCTGAGCAGAACAGAAAGGGAGCGGTGCTTTAGTTAGAGTGAAATGTTTCCCGTCCTTCCTTCTGCTGTGTTTAAATGGCTGTTCATGTCTGTCTGGAAGGCTCATCAGTCATTATGAACAGTTAACGTGTGGAAAGAGCTTACATGGTTACTTTGGGATGGATGGATGGATGGGAGAACACTGAGATGGACATTTATACCATCTGCCATCTGTTAGACTAGAACCTTCTGTTTTGTATGACAACTGTGGGGAAATGTATATTTTTAAATGATGTGGAAATGTCTTTGTGTTTAGCACTATGTCTAGATTCTAGAGGGTGAACATCACTTTTTGTTGTTACAGAATGATAATGATTGTTTAGACTCCCTCTGTCTCAATGTCTCTCCTTCTCTCCTGCCCTCCAGTCCATGGTGGCGTTTTTAAAAGACCCCACGGGAGCTCCTCTTTGGGAAGAGAACCCAGAAGCTAAAGATGTTGTTCATGTAGAAACTGAGAAAGTAAGTACAGAAATAACGTCTTACAGCAAGGTGCTTCTGCATGGGAATGTGTGTTTCCTGGCACAGTGTTGACCTTTCAGTTTACAATAACCGTTCATAACAACCCACTGACAAATGCCCTAAGTTCCCATCAAAGGTTAGAGTGGAGAGATTCTCGCCACTCTGCCCTCCAGCCTCCCTGCCACTAAATGTGGTCATCTTGATACATTCCAAGCTGACAACACATAGCAATAGACTGACCAGGTGATCATTAGAAAGCTGAAAAGCTCTGAAGTTCACATCGGTTGTGTTCAAACACGGTCTATTAAGGGAGAGTTGGTCTGACCGCAGTTGGCACTCTCAGACAGACGGCTTTCCAACAGCGAGGCCGACACGCCGTCAGAACCCAGCTCTGTACACAAATGGCACACACACATCCACACACACCTTTGAACAGGGTTTTGATGAACTAACATTCTGTGTTATCCTATATCATGCCTGGGGGGGTGCTGATTGGTGTAGATGTGTCAACAGCTTCTGCTGAATGAGACTTTCAGGAAGGGAGGATGAATAAAGCATTAGGGGAAGAGGAGAGCTGACCCTCTGAGTGCAGATTGATCTCTCTCTGTCCATCAAAAGGCATGTTCAAAAAATGTCTTCTGATGATGAGCACGTTTGACAGCAACTGTTGTCTGGAAGTTACTCTCATAGTGACTGGTCACTTAGGTACCACTCAATCTATCTTTTGATATTTGTTTCCTTAGTTCACTGTTGATACAGTTCCCAACATGTTTTGCTTGTCAGAAATGACGTTTTCAAGTTCTAGAACTTAAAAAATACAGGAAGTGTCACTGTATGAAGCGTTTTCCATCGTTATATCAACAGTGAACTAATGAATTAAATACCAAAAGATCGTTTTTTAATGGTGCTTTGCTTTAAGTGATACATATGAAGAGCCAAAGAGAGATGGACAGTGTACCTCAGTGTTGTCCACCCCCTGGTCCTAGTATATCTGTTGATTAGTCAGCCTTAACAACTCTGCTTTGGGAGGACTAAAGGATCTCTTTCAAAGCACATTGGATGAGGTCAGAGGTCAGCGACCTTGGGAGAGGAAGAATCGGGGAGAATGTCAGTTGCATACTCCTCTCTCCTCGCCTCCTCACACCCCATTGGAGAGAAGGTCAGTGGGGATGGACCTTTGAAATGCATTAGGGGGAGTGAACAAGTGTAAACATCTGGAGGAGGATAGAGAATCAGAATGCAGCCCTTGGGAGAATCTTAATTGCATATTCTCCTCGTGTCCATTCCTTTTAAACCCATGAGGGGGAGTGTACAAGTGCACACTTCAGGAGTAGGGTAGAGAATCCAAGGTTTTGACGGTTTGTACACTTTTCAGGCAGAGCTATTGTGCAACTATCTACTGAGTTCACTCAATGCATTCTATAGTAGGTCCTTTTTTCCTCACAGCTCTTCTCCTTTCTCTTTCAGGACTTCAGGAAGCTTCTAAAGAGGGAGGAGAGGCCAATCCTCATGATGTTCTATGCCCCATGTGAGTCACACACACACACACAATCACGGACTCCTAATATACGTTTTTTACCTCTTGATAAGAACTCCTACCGAGGCCATTTAGAGAAGTCTGGATAAGAGCAAATAGCTTCTATTGGTAGATAATCTTTAATGACTGGCATAGAATATACAGCACATCATCAGAAGAGTCTTTTGAAGATGGGAAATGAAACCTCTGCATCCCAAATGGCACCATATGACCTGCATAGTGCACTTCCTTTGACCAGAGTCCTATGGATCCTGGTCAAACGTAGTACACAATATATGGAATAGGGTGCCATTTGGGATGCATCCCTCCATTAAGCAGAGAGAGTTTAGGGAAGTGGCGTGGTAGAAGGAGGCACCTTAAAGCCCTCTAAGATTTGTCCTATTCCCTTACTGCCAGACTCATTGATTTTGATAATCAGGTATTTATTGAATAAAATAATTGAAGAAATGTACAACCATGCTCCTCCAGCCAATTTACAAGCTCTAGATGGTTTTCTTTGACGTTAAACGTATATAATTTATATCCAGCCTTTTCATTAAAATGCATGGATTTATAGCATTTCACCAGAGAGGAGTAATACTTAACAATTGGCCATTTGTAGTTGTATAAAGGAAAAGCACTGGGTCCTTGAACTGAATGTTCATGTTGCAGTAGTTTATTGGTTGTATAATCTAGATATATCAAGCTCTACAAAGTTGTATTCACATTCTACTGGGCCCTTGATAGAATGATAAAACAATGGAACTCTTCCTGTTCAGTATGTTGATTGAGAGCGACTGATTGACGAGTCGTCTGTGTGCTTCTGTAATGTCTCATGTTGTTCCTCCTACAGAGTGTGGTGTCTGTAATGTCTCATGTTGTTCCTCCTACAGGGTGTGGTGTCTGTAATGTCTCATGTTGTTCCTCTTACAGGGTGTGGTGTCTCTAATGTCTCATGTTGTTCCTCTTACAGGGTGTGGTGTCTGTAATGTCTCATGTTGTTCCTCCTACAGGGTGTGGTGTCTGTAATGTCTCATGTTGTTCCTCCTACAGGGTGTGGTGTCTGTAATGTCTCATGTTGTTCCTCCTACAGGGTGTGGTGTCTGTAATGTCTCATGTTGTTCCTCCTACAGGGTGTGGTGTCTGTAATGTCTCATGTTCCTCCTACAGGGTGTGGTGTCTGTCTCATGTTGTTCCTCCACAGGGGTGTGGTGTCTGTAATGTCTCATGTTGTTCCTCCTACAGGGTGTGGTGTCTCATGTTGTTCCTCCTACAGGGTGTGGTGTCTCATGTTGTTCCTCCTACAGGGTGTGGTGTCTCATGTTGTTCCTCCTACAGGGTGTGGTGTCTGTAATGTCTCATGTTGTTCCTCCTACAGGGTGTGGTGTCTCTAATGTCTCATGTTGTTCCTACAGGGTGTGGTGTCTGTAATGTCTCATGTTGTTCCTCCTACAGGGTGTGGTGTCTCTAATGTCTCATGTTGTTCCTCCTACAGGGTGTCTCTAATGTCTCATGTTGTTCTCTAATGTCTCATGTTGTTCCTCCTACAGGGTGTGGTGTCTGTAATGTCTCATGTTGTTCCTCCTACAGGGTGTGGTGTCTCTAATGTCTCATGTTGTTCCTCCTACAGGGTGTGGTGTCTAATGTCTCATGTTGTTCCTCCTACAGGGTGTGGTGTCTGTAATGTCTCATGTTGTTCCTCCTACAGGGTGTGGTGTCTCTAATGTCTCATGTTGTTCCTCCTACAGGGTGTGGTGTCTGTAATGTCTCATGTTGTTCCTCCTACAGGGTGTGGTGTCTGTAATGTCTCATGTTGTTCCTCCTACAGGGTGTGGTGTCTGTAATGTCTCATGTTGTTCCTCCTACAGGGTGTGGTGTCTGTAATGTCTCATGTTGTTCCTCCTACAGGGTGTGGTGTCTGTAATGTCTCATGTTGTTCCTCCTACAGGGTGTGGTGTCTGTAATGTCTCATGTTGTTCCTCCTACAGGGTGTGGTGTCTGTAATGTCTCATGTTGTTCCTCCTACAGGGTGTGGTGTCTGTAATGTCTCATGTTGTTCCTCCTACAGGGTGTGGTGTCTGTAATGTCTCATGTTGTTCCTCCTACAGGGTGTGGTGTCTGTAATGTCTCATGTTGTTCCTCCTACAGGGTGTGGTGTCTGTAATGTCTCATGTTGTTCCTCCTACAGGGTGTGGTGTCTGTAATGTCTCATGTTGTTCCTCCTAACAGGGTGTGGTGTCTGTAATGTCTCATGTTGTTCCTCCTACAGGGTGTGGTGTCTGTACAGGGTGTGGTGTCTCATGTTGTTCCTCCTACAGGGTGTGGTGTCTGTAATGTCTCATGTTGTTCCTCCTACAGGGTGTGGTGTCTGTAATGTCTCATGTTGTTCCTCCTACAGGGTGTGGTGTCTGTAATGTCTCATGTTGTTCCTCCTACAGGGTGTGGTGTCTGTAATGTCTCATGTTGTTCCTCCTACAGGGTGTGGTGTCTGTAATGTCTCATGTTGTTCCTCCTACAGGGTGTGGTGTCTGTAATGTCTCATGTTGTTCCTCCTACAGGGTGTGGTGTCTGTAATGTCTCATGTTGTTCCTCCTACAGGGTGTGGTGTCTGTAATGTCTCATGTTGTTCCTCCTACAGGGTGTGGTGTCTGTAATGTCTCATGTTGTTCCTCCTACAGGGTGTGGTGTCTAATGTCTCATGTTGTTCCTCCTACAGGGTGGTGTGTCTGTAATGTCTCATGTTGTTCCTCCTACAGGGTGTGGTGTCTGTAATGTCTCATGTTGTTCCTCCTACAGGGTGTGTCTCATGTGTTCCTCCTACAGGGTGTAATGTCTCATGTTGTTCCTCCTACAGGGTGTGGTGTCTGTAATGTCTCATGTTGTTCCTCCTACAGGGTGTGGTGTCTCCTAATGTCTCATGTTGTTCCTCCTACAGGGTGTGGTGGTAATGTCTCATGTTGTTCCTCCTACAGGGTGTGGTCTGTAATGTCTCATGTTGTTCCTCCTACAGGGTGTGGTGTCTCTAATGTCTCATGTTGTTCCTCCTACAGGGTGTGGTGTCTCTAATGTCTCATGTTGTTCCTCCTACAGGGTGTGGTGTCTCTGTAATGTCTCATGTTGTTCCTCCTACAGGGTGTGGTGTCTGTAATGTCTCATGTTGTTCCTCCTACAGGGTGTGTGTCTGTAATGTCTCATGTTGTTCCTCCTACAGGGTGTGGTGTCTGTAATGTCTCATGTTGTTCCTCCTACAGGGTGTGGTGTCTAATGTCTCATGTTGTTCCTCCTACAGGGTGTGGTGTCTGTAATGTCTCATGTTGTTCCTCCTACAGGGTGTGGTGTCTGTAATGTCTCATGTTGTTCCTCCTACAGGGTGTGGTGTCATGTTGTTCCTCCTACATGTCTCATGTTGTTCCTCCTACAGGGTGTGGTGTCTGTAATGTCTCATGTTGTTCCTCCTACAGGGTGTGGTGTCTGTAATGTCTCATGTTGTTCCTCCTACAGGGTGTGGTGTCTCTGTAATGTCTCATGTTGTTCCTCCTACAGGGTGTGGTGTCATGTTGTAAGGGTGTGGTGTCTCATGTTGTTCCTCCTACAGGGTGTGGTGTCTCATGTCTTGTTCCTCCTACAGGGTGTGGTGTCTCATGTTGTTCCTCCTACAGGGTGTGGTGTCTGTAATGTCTCATGTTGTTCCTCCTACAGGGTGTGGTGTCTCATGTTGTTCCTCCTACAGGGTGTGGTGTCTCATGTTGTTGTTCCTCCTACAGGGTGTGGTGTCTCATGTTGTTCCTCCTACAATGTCTCATGTTGTTCCTCCTACAGGGTGTGGTGTCTGTAATGTCTCATGTTGTTCCTCCTACAGGGTGTGGTGTCTCATGTTGTTCCTCCTACAGGGTGTGGTGTCTCATGTTGTTCCTCCTACAGGGTGTGGTGTCTGTAATGTCTCATGTTGTTCCTCCTACAGGGTGTGGTGTCTCATGTTGTTCCTCCTACAGGGTGTGGTGTCTCATGTTGTTCCTCCTACAGGGTGTGGTGTCTCATGTTGTTCCTCCTACAGGGTGTGGTGTCTCATGTTGTTCCTCCTACAGGGTGTGGTGTCTCATGTTGTTCCTCCTACAGGGTGTGGTGTCTCATGTTGTTCCTCCTACAGGGGTGTGGTGTTCCTCCTACAGGGTGGTCTAATGTCTCATGTTGTTCCTCCTACAGGGTGTGGTGTCTAATGTCTCATGTTGTTCCTCCTACAGGGTGTGGTGTCTGTAATGTCTCATGTTGTTCCTCCTACAGGGTGTGGTGTCTGTAATGTCTCATGTTGTTCCTCCTACCAGGGTGTGGTGTACAGGGGGTGTGTCTCATGTTGTTCCTCCTAATGTCTCATGTTGTTCCTCCTACAGGGTGTGTGTCTCATGTTGTTCCTCCTACAGGGTGTGGTGTCTCATGTTGTTCCTCCTACAGGGTGTGGTGTCTCCTAATGTCTCATGTTGTTCCTCCTACAGGGTGTAATGTCTCATGTTGTGTCTGTAATGTCTCATGTTGTTCCTCCTACAGGGTGTGTGTGTGTAATGTCTCATGTTGTTCCTCCTACAGGGTGTGGTGTCTGTAATGTCTCATGTTGTTCCTCCTACAGGGTGTGGTGTCTCTAATGTCTCATGTTGTTCCTCCTACAGGGTGTGGTGTCTGTAATGTCTCATGTTGTTCCTCCTACAGGGTGTGGTGTCTGTAATGTCTCATGTTGTTCCTCCTACAGGGTGTCTGTAATGGTGTCAGGGTGTGGTGTAATGTCTCATGTTGTTCCTCCTACAGGGTGTGGTGTCTGTAATGTCTCATGTTGTTCCTCCTACAGGGTGTGGTGTCTGTAATGTCTCATGTTGTTCCTCCTACAGGGTGGGTGTCTGTAATGTTGTTCCTCCTCTGTAATGTCTCATGTTGTTCCTCCTACAGGGTGTGGTGTCTCATGTTGTTCCTCCTAATGTCTCATGTTGTTCCTCCTACAGGGTGTGTGTCTGTGTCTCATGTTGTTCCTCCTACAGGGTGTGGTGTCTCATGTTGTTCCTCCTACAGGGTGTGTGTCTGTAATGTCTCATGTTGTTCCTCCTACAGGGTGTGGTGTCTGTAATGTCTCATGTTGTTCCTCCTACAGGGTGTGTGTCTCCTAATGTCTCATGTTGTCAGGTGTGGTGTCATGTCTCATGTTGTTCCTCCTACAGGGGTGGTGTCTGTAATGTCTCATGTTGTTCCTCCTACAGGGTGTGGTGTCTGGTGTTCCTCCTACAGGGTGTGGTGTCTGTAATGTCTCATGTTGTTCCTCCTACAGGGTGTGGTGTCTGTAATGTCTCATGTTGTTCCTCCTACAGGGTGTGTCTGTAATGTCTCAGGGTGTGGTGTCTGTAATGTCTCATGTTGTTCCTCCTACAGGGTGTGGTGTCTGTAATGTCTCATGTTGTTCCTCCTAAGGGTGTGGTGTCTCATGTTGTTCCTCCTACAGGGTGTGGTGTCTCATGTTGTTCCTCCTACATGTCTCATGTTGTTCCTCCTACAGGGTGTGGTGTCTGTAATGTCTCAGGGTGTGTTGTTCATGTTGTTCCTCCTACAGGGTGTGGTGTCTGTAATGTCTCATGTTGTTCCTCCTACAGGGTGTGGTGTCTGTAATGTCTCATGTTGTTCCTCCTACAGGGTGTGGTGTGTCTCATGTTGTTCCTCCTACAGGGTGTGGTAATGTCTCATGTTGTTCCTCCTACAGGGTGTGGTGTCTAATGTCTCATGTTGTTCCTCCTACAGGGTGTGTGGTGTCTCATGTTGTTCCTCCTACAGGGTGTGGTGTCTCATGTTGTTCCTCCTACAGGGTGTGGTGTCTAATGTCTCATGTTGTTCCTCCTACAGGGTGTGGTGTCTAATGTCTCATGTTGTTCCTCCTACAGGGTGTGGTGTCTAATGTCTCATGTTGTTCCTCCTACAGGGTGTGGTGTCTGTAATGTCTCATGTTGTTCCTCCTACAGGGTGTGGTGTCTGTAATGTCTCATGTTGTTCCTCCTACAGGGTGTGGTGTCTGTAATGTCTCATGTTGTTCCTCCTACAGGGTGTGGTGTCTCATGTTGTAATGTCTCATGTTGTTCCTCCTACAGGGTGTGGTGTCTCTAATGTCTCATGTTGTTCCTCCTACAGGGTGTGGTGTCTAATGTCTCTGTAATGTCTCATGTTGTTCCTCCTACAGGGTGTGGTGTCTGTAATGTCTCATGTTGTTCCTCCTACAGGTTGTGTGTCTCATGTTGTTCCTCCTACAGGGTGTGGTGTCTCATGTTGTTCCTCCTACAGGGTGTGGTGTCTGTAATGTCTCATGTTGTTCCTCCTACAGGGTGTGGTGTCTCTAATGTCTCATGTTGTTCCTCCTACAGGGTGTGGTGTCTGTAATGTCTCATGTTGTTCCTCCTAAGGGTGTGGTGTCTGTAATGTCTCATGTTGTTCCTCCTACAGGGTGTGTGTCTGTAATGTCTCATGTTGTGTCTGTAATGTCTCATGTTGTTCCTCCTACAGGGTGTGGTGGTGTCTCATGTTGTTCCTCCTACAGGGTGTGGTGTCTGTAATGTCTCATGTTGTTCTCATGTTGTTCCTCCTACAGGGTGTGGTGTCTGTAATGTCTCATGTTGTTCCTCCTACAGGGTGTGGTGTCTGTAATGTCTCATGTTGTTCCTCCTACAGGGTGTGGTAATGTCTCATGTTGTTCCTCCTACAGGGTGTGGTGTAATGTCTCATGTTGTTCCTCCTACAGGGTGTGTGGTAATGTCTCATGTTGTTCCTCCTACAGGGTGTGGTGTCTGTAATGTCTCATGTTGTTCCTCCTACAGGGTGTGGTGTCTGTAATGTCTCATGTTGTTCCTCCTACAGGGTGTGGTGTCTCATGTTGTTCCTCCTACAGGGTGTGGTGTCTCATGTTGTTCCTCCTACAGGGTGTGGTGTCTCATGTTGTTCCTCCTAATGTCTCATGTTGTTCCTCCTACAGGGTGTGGTGTCTCTAATGTCTCATGTTGTTCTACAGGGTGTGGTTGTCTCATGTTGTTCCTCCTACAGGGTGTGGTGTCTCTAATGTCTCATGTTGTTCCTCCTACAGGGTGTGGTGTCTGTAATGTCTCATGTTGTTCCTCTTACAGGGTGTGGTGTCTGTAATGTCTCATGTTGTTCCTCCTACAGGGTGTGGTGTCTAATGTCTCATGTTGTTCCTCTTACAGGGTGTGGTGTCTGTAATGTCTCATGTTGTTCCTCCTACAGGGGTGTGGTGTCTGTAATGTCTCATGTTGTTCCTCCTACAGGGGTGGTGTCATGTTGTGTCTCATGTTGTTCCTCCTACTAATGTCTCATGTTGTTCCTCCTACAGGGTGTGGTGTCTACAGGGTGTGGTGTCTGTAATGTCTCATGTTGTTCCTCCTACAGGGTGTGGTGTCTCTAATGTCTCATGTTGTTCCTCCTACAGGGTGTGGTGTCTGTCTCATGTTGTTCCTCCTACAGGGTGTGGTGTCTCATGTCTCATGTTGTTCCTCCTACAGGGTGTGGTGTCTGTAATGTCTCATGTTGTTCCTCCTACAGGGTGTGGTGTCTAATGTTGTTCCTCCTACAGGGTGTGGTGTTCTGTAATGTCTCATGTTGTTCCTCCTACAGGGTGTGGTGTCTGTAATGTCTCTCCTACAGGGTGTGGTGTGTAATGTCTCATGTTGTTCCTCCTACAGGGTGTGGTGTCTGTAATGTCTCATGTTGTTCCTCCTACAGGGTGTGGTGTCTGTAATGTCTCATGTTGTTCCTCCCTGGTGTCAGGTTGTGTGGTGTCTGTAATGTCTCATGTTGTTCCTCCTACAGGGGTGTGGTAATGTCTCTGTCTCATGTTGTTCCTCCTACAGGGTGTGGTGTCTGTAATGTCTCATGTTGTTCCTCCTACAGGGTGTGGTGTCTAATGTCTCATGTTGTTCCTCCTACAGGGTGTGGTGTCTGTAAGAGGATGCAGCCCGTATTTCAACAGGCAGCTACAGAGACCAAGGGTACACATGTAAGTCAAATCTTCTGACATTGACATTGCTTAAAATCCTAACACACTTTAGCTCCTCTGTTTTCGCGGAGTGTGGTTTTGGGTGAGTTGCTCTCAGTTCAAATCCATTCATCAGAATCATTGTACCATCAATATAAACTGCTCTGAAATATATTTCCCATAACCATAAATATTGTTGTTTCAGCTGTTTTGAAGATGGTGTACAAAACGGAATGTAAAAGACGTAAAAAACCAAACGTAAGAACGGAAAGCATAGAAATGGTACACATAGAACAGATCTATCGCTTCTTAGACTTGCTTTCAAGTAGAATGATTGATCTATTACTCACATTTCTATGTGAATTTGGTCGGGTCGCCCAAATAGGTACTTCAAATCCCCACAGCCACAGTTATGGGATCAACTTTCTTCAGTTGAAGTCTCCAGTCTCTGTATGGGTTATATGCCAGTTTAGACTGCAATAGTGTTTTTATGTTGGCTCACTTGTTCACTCTCCCTTATAGTCCTCCTCCCTCCCTCCACCACAAACACATATACACTGAAAACAGAATAGTACAATTCAAGTCTTAACGCAGCAATCTGGAGTTGGAAGAATAACCAGGGTCAACCCCACCAATGATTTGGGGAAAAGCTGAGGGATTGGGCTAGAGGAAATGTAACCACTCTCCAATTCACTGCCAGAGCTATGGATACAAGGACTGACCATCCATGATATCAACAATATAGTTTTAACCATGTTTTGAGGCTATACCGTGTTTGTTTACATTCACATTGTTGACAGAGGAGTTAAACAAGCTTATGTGTTGGGTTCTGATGGGGTTCGACAGTTAAACTAAGCTCATGAGGCATATAAGGTATTGTCTTCAATAACTAATTGTTTTCAAAGTCTAAAAATGGATGTAGCAACCAACAGATTGTTCCTTTTTTTTTTTTTTACGGTTACAGATGAGATTTGAAAGCTAGATGTAGTTTGGTTCCGGTGCTAAAGTAAAACACCTCTAGCTCAACAACAAGAAAGTAGACCAAAGAGTCAACCAAAGATCAATATCACACAGGAGAAAGCATCAAGTGAACACCTTTAAAAACCAAGACCGCGTGTTCACATCGAACACGCACCTTCAAGCACAGAAGAGGCATAACATAGTAGAGAGACTCTGAGGGGAGAAAATCCACCTAGCTACTGCTTAGATACACCTAGCTACTGCTTAGATACACCTAGCTACTGCTTAGATACACCTAGCTACTGCTTAGATACACCTAGCTACTGCTTAGAACCACCTAGCTACTGCTGCTTAGAAACACCTAGCTACTGCTCCTTAGAAACACCTAGCTACTGCTGCTTAGAAACACCTAGCTACTGCTTAGAAACACCTAGCTACTGCTGCTTAGAAACACCTAGCTACTGCTGCTTAGAAACACCTAGCTACTGCTGCTTAGAAACACCTAGCTACTGCTGCTTAGAAACACCTAGCTACTGCTGCTTAGAAACACCTAGCTACTGCTGCTTAGAAACACCTAGCTACTGCTTAGAACCACCTAGCTACTGCTGCTTAGAAACACCTAGCTACTGCTGCTTAGAAACACCTAGCTGCTGCTTAGAAACACCTAGCTGCTGCTGCTTAGAAACACCTAGCTGCTGCTGCTTAGAAACACCTAGCTACTGCTGCTTAGAAACACCTAGCTACTGCTGCTTAGAAACACCTAGCTACTGCTTAGAAACACCTAGCTACTGCTTAGAAACACCTAGCTGCTGCTTAGAAACACCTAGCTGCTGCTGCTTAGAAACACCTAGCTACTGCTGCTTAGAAACACCTAGCTACTGCTGCTTAGAAACACCTAGCTACTGCTGCTTAGAAACACCTAGCTACTGCTTAGAAACACCTAGCTACTGCTTAGAAACACCTAGCTACTGCTTAGAAACACCTAGCTGCTGCTTAGAAACACCTAGCTGCTGCTTAGAAACACCTAGCTGCTGCTTAGAAACACCTAGCTGCTGCTGCTTAGAAACACCTAGCTGCTGCTGCTTAGAAACACCTAGCTGCTGCTGCTTAGAAACACCTAGTTACTGCTGCTTAGAAACACCTAGCTGCTGCTGCTGCTTAGAAACACCTAGCTGCTGCTGCTGCTTAGAAACACCTAGCTGCTGCTGCTGCTTAGAAACACCTAGCTGCTGCTGCTGCTTAGAAACACCTAGCTGCTGCTGCTGCTTAGAAACACCTAGCTACTGCTGCTTAGAAACACCTAGCTACTGCTGCTTAGAAACACCTAGCTACTGCTGCTTAGAAACACCTAGCTACTGCTGCTTAGAAACACCTAGCTACTGTTGCTTAGAAACACCTAGCTACTGCTGCTTAGAAACACCTAGCTACTGCTGCTTAGAAACACCTAGCTACTGCTGCTTAGAAACACCTAGCTACTGCTGCTTAGAAACACCTAGCTACTGCTGCTTAGAAACACCTAGCTACTGCTGCTTAGAAACACCTAGCTACTGCTGCTTAGAAACACCTAGCTACTGCTGCTTAGAAACACCTAGCTACTGCTTAAACACCTAGCTACTGCTTAGAAACACCTAGCTGCTGCTTAGAAACACCTAGCTGCTGCTTAGAAACACCTAGCTGCTGCTTAGAAACACTTAGCTACTGCTTAGAAACACCTAGCTACTGCTTAGAAACACCTAGCTGCTGCTTAGAAACACCTAGCTGCTGCTGCTTAGAAACACCTAGCTGCTGCTGCTTAGAAACACCTAGCTGCTGCTGCTTAGAAACACCTAGCTGCTGCTGCTTAGAAACACCTAGCTGCTGCTGCTTAGAAACACCTAGCTGCTGCTGCTTAGAAACACCTAGCTGCTGCTGCTTAGAAACACCTAGCTGCTGCTGCTTAGAAACACCTAGCTGCTGCTGCTTAGAAACACCTAGCTGCTGCTGCTTAGAAACACCTAGCTGCTGCTGCTTAGAAACACCTAGCTGCTGCTGCTTAGAAACACCTAGCTGCTGCTGCTTAGAAACACCTAGCTGCTGCTGCTTAGAAACACCTAGCTGCTGCTGCTTAGAAACACCTAGCTGCTGCTGCTGCTTAGAAACACCTAGCTGCTGCTTAGAAACACTTAGCTACTGCTTAGAAACACCTAGCTGCTGCTTAGAAACACCTAGCTGCTGCTTAGAAACACCTAGCTGCTGCTGCTTAGAAACACCTAGCTGCTGCTGCTTAGAAACACCTAGCTGCTGCTGCTTAGAAACACCTAGCTGCTGCTGCTTAGAAACACCTAGCTGCTGCTGCTTAGAAACACCTAGCTGCTGCTGCTTAGAAACACCTAGCTGCTGCTGCTTAGAAACACCTAGCTGCTGCTGCTTAGAAACACCTAGCTGCTGCTGCTTAGAAACACCTAGCTGCTGCTGCTTAGAAACACCTAGCTGCTGCTGCTTAGAAACACCTAGCTGCTGCTGCTTAGAAACACCTAGCTGCTGCTGCTTAGAAACACCTAGCTGCTGCTGCTTAGAAACACCTAGCTGCTGCTGCTTAGAAACACCTAGCTGCTGCTGCTGCTTAGAAACACCTAGCTGCTGCTGCTGCTTAGAAACACCTAGCTGCTGCTGCTGCTTAGAAACACCTAGCTGCTGCTGCTGCTTAGAAACACCTAGCTGCTGCTGCTGCTTAGAAACACCTAGCTACTGCTGCTTAGAAACACCTAGCTACTGCTGCTTAGAAACACCTAGCTACTGCTGCTTAGAAACACCTAGCTACTGCTGCTTAGAAACACTTAGCTACTGCTGCTTAGAAACACCTAGCTACTGCTGCTTAGAAACACCTAGCTACTGCTGCTTAGAAACACCTAGCTACTGCTGCTTAGAAACACCTAGCTACTGCTGCTTAGAAACACCTAGCTACTGCTGCTTAGAAACACCTAGCTACTGCTGCTTAGAAACACCTAGCTACTGCTGCTTAGAAACACCTAGCTACTGCTGCTTAGAAACACCTAGCTACTGCTGCTTAGAAACACCTAGCTACTGCTGCTTAGAAACACCTAGCTACTGCTGCTTAGAAACACCTAGCTACTGCTGCTTAGAAACACCTAGCTACTGCTGCTTAGAAACACCTAGCTACTGCTGCTTAGAAACACCTAGCTACTGCTGCTTAGAAACACCTAGCTACTGCTGCTTAGAAACACCTAGCTACTGCTGCTTAGAAACACCTAGCTACTGCTGCTTAGAAACACCTAGCTACTGCTGCTTAGAAACACCTAGCTACTGCTGCTTAGAAACACCTAGCTACTGCTGCTTAGAAACACCTAGCTACTGCTGCTTAGAAACACTTAGCTGCTGCTTAGAAACACCTAGCTACTGCTTAGAAACACCTACTGCAGCTGTATCTTTCTGTTCGTGTGTTTGCCTCATATGGAGCAGCATGGAAAGGAACGGGATCTAATTTAAGGTGTCTTTGTTCGGCTCCCAAATGCCACCCTATTCCCTGTCCACCCTGTTTCCTATATTACCTTTTTTTGTAGTGCACTATATAGGGAATAAGTAGTCATTTGGGACACATGCTTTGTCTGATTTCAGCTAGTCTGGCTGATGATAAGTGAATAAATAAGCCTCTCGTTTAGAGATTTGCATAATGAATGCATTTAGCTCTCTTGTACACACACACAACATATGGAGTGTTACGTTTTGGCTCTGCATGGTGTGTGTGTGTGTGGTGTGGTGTGTGAGGAGGTGATAGCAGAAGGAAGTGATATATTTGGAACTATAAGCAAGAGTCTGCCAGGTCATCCAACACATTTTTCACCATATCGTCACAGGTGAATGAAGAGGACATTTTTCTCAAAGTTTTTATTTAAGTCTTCAAAAATAATAAGAAAGCCCAAATCGTGTTGACATAAGTCTTAAAACATTGACCTTATGAAGGCAGGGAACTTCACAGATTGAAATGGATTTGACAGATGCTTTGAGTTTTGAAAAGCCAACCAAGATGGAACAAATTACAATGCATATTTCATTGTCTACTTTGTGTCACATCCTGTTTTCTTGTCTAGTTCTGTTTACATGGTCTTCTCCCCCCTTGAGTCATTCATCTTAATTAGTGGAGCTTTTTTTTGGTGCTTCTCTAATGAACTAACCTGCTGTGATGTGGTGATTTTTAATAAATGCTATGTTCGTGCCTGCTCCCTGTGTCTGGTCTCTAGGTGCTGGCTGGGATGAACGTGCACCCAGCCGAGTTTGATGGCCTCAAGCAAGAGTACAATGTCAAGGGCTACCCCACCTTCTGTTACTTTGAGTGAGTCTCATCCGCCTTACTTTAAGCTATACACACACACACACACACCTCCCTCGTGTACTCATGGCTTTGGAAGTGCAGCAGGGAGTAGGTGTGTCCAAATGCAGTACCAGTCAAAAGTTTGGTCACCTACTCATTCCAGGATTTTTCTTTATTTTGACTATTTTCTACATTGTAGAATAATAGTGAAGACATCAAAACTATGAAATAACTCATATGGAATCATGTAGTAACCAAAAAAAGTGTTGATTATTTGAGATTCTTCAAAGTAGCCACCCTTTGCCTTGATGACCGCTTTGCACACTCTTGGCATTCTCCCAACCAGCTTCATGAGGTATTCACCTGGAATCCATTTCAATTCACAGGTGTACCTTGTTAAAAGTTAATTTGTGGAAATGGTTTCCTTCTTAATGCGTTTGAGCCAATCAGTTGTGTTGTGACAAGGTTGGTGGTTGGGGGGGAGGTGGGGTAGCACTATTTGTTAAAAAACCAAGTCCCTATTATTTCAAGAACAGCTCAAAATAAGCAAAGAGAAACATCAGTCCATCATTGCTTTACGACATGAACGTAAGGCAATCTGGAATTAAAAAAAAGTTTATTCAAGTGCAGTTGCAAAAACCATCAAGCGATATGAAACTGACTCTCATGAGGACCGCAACAGGAAAGGAAGACCCAGAGTTACCTCTGCTACAGAGGATAAGTTCATTAACGTTACCAGCCCCAGAAATTGCAGCCCATTTTAAACGCTTTAGAGTTCAAGTTAGACAGTTCAAGTTAGACACATCTCAACATCAACTGTTCAGAGGAGACTTTGTGAATCAAGCCTTCATGGTTGTATTGCTGCAAAGAAACCACTACTAAAGGACACCAATAATAATAAGAGACTTGCTTGGGCCAAGAAATGCGAGCAAAAGACATTAGACCAGTGGAAATCTGTCCTTTGGTCTGATTAGTCCAAATTTGAGCTTTTTGGTTCCAACCACGTCTTTGTGAGACGCAGAGTAGGTGAACGGATGATCTCTGCATGTGTGGTTCCCACCATGAAGCATGGAAGCATTGTGATGGTGTGCGGGTGCTTTGCTAGTGACCTTATCAGTGATTTATGTAGAATTCAAGGCACACTTAACCAGCATGGCTACCACAGAATTCTTCAGGGATACACCATCCCATCTGGTTTGCGCTTAGTGGGACTCATTTGTTTTTCAACAGGACAATGACCCAACACACACAGGCTGTGTAATGGCTATTTGACCAAGAAGGAGACTGATGGATTGCTGCATTGAGATGGTTTGGGATGAGTTGGACCGCAGAGTAAAGGAAAAGCAGCCAACAAGTGCTCAGCATATGTGGGAACTCCTTCAAGACTGTTGGAAAAGCATTCCAGGTGAAGCTGGTTGAATCCCAAGAGTGTGCAAAGCTGTCATCAAGTCAAAGGGTGGCTACTTTGAAGAATCTCAAATATAAAATACATTTGGATTTGTTTCACATTTTTTTGGTTACTACATGGTTCCACATGTTATTTCATAATTTTGTTGTCTTCACTATTATTCCACAATGTAGAAAATAAAGAAAAACACTTGAATGAGTAGGTGTGTCCAAACTTTTGACTGGTACTGTATATAGAAATGACATACCTACAGTTGAAAAGATGAGAATATCTAATGCTGTCAACTTTATTTCTTAACTCCTAATATTGAGCAAATTACACTCATTGGAGCTAATTACACTCATTGGAGTATCTGACAACGGCTTTGAAAAAGCATCCGCGAGTGCCAGTCACTCAGCCTTTCAACCCAGCCTCTAGAGTGGTGGTGGGGCTGACAACCCTACGGCGTCTACAATGATCTTTCTCTGTCTTGCTGTTCAAGTTCCCTTTCCAATGTCTTTTCTTTCCAGTGAAGAGAGGCCACAAAGTTAAACATTTTGTCGATACTTAAAACCTGCATGTATAATGCATCATCATGCATTACACCTGCAGGCTTTAGGCCGAAGGGTTTTTAACATTTTTGCGGAACAAAAAAAGAAACGTAGGAACCCCCCAGAAGGTCCTCTCCCTCTGTGCCTATTAAACTACAAGTGATGAGTGGCACTAATACTGTACAACTGGCTGCTGTATTCTATTCCCTGCAGATCAGTGACGGTTACAAATGACCAGGATCTGCAGGCATTAGGTTCAGCGGGCAGCAGGTTCAGCGGGAGTTCAGCGGGAGCAGCTAGGTTCAGCGGGAGCAGCTAGGTTCAGCGGGAGCAGCTAGTGTCCTACGGCCCACCACCGACTTGTTTCAGTCTCGGGACACATGCAGGAGGTCAGGGAAGATGAAGTTAGTACATGAGTATCTGTTTCCACATAGATACAGTGTTCACACAATTGGGATCCCCCCCTCCAGAATTTAGGCACTAAATGCTGTTTTCTAATGCATAATTCTAATGCATATTCTAAACCATAATAACTATTAGTCCATACAAGATATGCTCTTTTACTATTGGTTGGCTCCATTTGAGCAAGTTTAAACCTAGTGATGTTAATGTATTGTTTGAGGTTTTTTTCACAAAACATTTCCTTTGTTTCCTTTCCACTTTCCACAACAGTGACTCAGCTCTCTCTGATGTACTGTATTTCTCTCTGAGGAACCTGTATATCCTCTGTGGGTCGGCAGGTAGCCTAGCGGTTAGAAAGGCGAGCCAGCAACCAGAGGGTTGTCAGGTCGAATTCCAGGTCTGACGGGAAGAATAAGGTGGGAAGTGAGCTGGCAATCGAAGGGTTGCTAGTATCAAGTCCTAGATGCCATTACCTACCGTTGTGCCCCTGGACAAGGCATTTAACCCCCCACAACAACAGCTCCCGGATCCTATCCAAAAAATGCATGAATGTATGTGTGTCTTTTAGAGGGGTTGGGATAAAGTCAAATTTCGGTTGGACCTTGTGTGCATTGACCAATAAAGTGATGTTAATGAAAAGGCACGTTCATCTCTTCCAATGTAGTCAACAGTAGGTTACAGTAGGTAGTGCCGTAGTTCTTAGAATCACAACTCAGAACATTGTGCAACACGCATGACATGGATCAGTGGGTTTTCTAGATGGGGTCATTCTGTACTGTCGCTAGCATATGTTTTATATCTTTTTGTTCTCACTCTTCTCTCTGTTCTCCCCCCATGTCTCCCCCCCGGTTCTTAGGAAGGGGAAGTTCCTGCACCACTATGAAAACTACGGAGGTACAGCCAAGGACATCGCTGACTGGATGAAGAAGTGAGCGTTTCCTTCCTGCCTTCCTTTCGCCTCATCACTTTCCCCTCATAAAATAGAGTCCGGAGCTTTGCTGATCACTGGTTAGGGAACTGATGTGGGAAAAGTTCTGTGTTCTAGTCATGTTGCTGTTGGGCTCAGTTGGTAAGCGTGTGGTGTTAGCAAGGCCACATGCATATACTATGTATACCAGTACACTTGGTGTACTGTAACCCGCTTTAGATAAACATGGCATTTTACTCCTGCATGAAGAGTGCATCAACACACCCTTTAATGTCCATTCACATTCTCACACTCATTGGACTGTTTACCATGCTTTAGTCTATTGAAAGGGCACGGAACAGATTTCACAGCTATTTCAGGAAACACAGACAGAGAGGAAACATTGTTATATGGGAACAGGAACAATGCCTCTAAGGTCAGAGAACACAGACCGTTTGAGTCTCGAGTGGCTCTGGCAGATGCTTCAAACCATGACCGCTTTCCTCTCTGTGGAGTGTTCTAACCACTTCAGAGACAGTCCCACGGTGTAGACCCATAACAAGTACACACACTCACACACACACCACTCTTTCTCTCTCACTCTCAAACACACACAGACGCCCACACCCACCAAGCATCTGTTCAAAGTGGTCCTGACTCAGGCTTTCTCCAGGGTCCTGTCCAGTCTGACCAGCTAGGAGACCAGCTAGGAGACCAGCTAGGAGACCTGTAGTACTAATAGTTAATGATTAGGGATGTAACGATTCACCGATATGCATCGGTCCCTATTCAAACGTTATGTCAGCATTGGTCCACGGACCCCAAACCGATCCAAATGTAGAATGCATTGGTCAGACAATTTATTAAAACTTTATGAATTGCTGATTAACTTTTTTGGTTGTAGCTTTCTTTGCACTTCTCAAAAATACCTCATTTTTTTGTGACAACTGATGCGTGTGTGGAACTGATTTGGTGTGGAACTAAGCATGTGTCTGTGTTGACAGTCATTGTGCATGTCAAACAACCCCAGGGAATATCAGTAGCCTAGTCACACTGCGCAGTGTGCCCAGCGTCGCGCGCTGATCTTGCACATCTGTGCAGAACCTTGAGCATTCAAATGCTAAATTGCCTTTCTGGATATTAGGCTTTACTAGTTGAGTGACAACTTTATGTAATTTGCTAGGCTATTGCTATCTACAATATGTGCTGTTGAAAATGGTGTTTTACCAAAATAAAAGTAAGCTACTGGAGACAAGTCATCTTGCTAACAGGCTACCTGCTGAACTTACAATAGATTTGAATTTGATTGTTCCGGTTCACCATCAGCTATAGTTTTGCTTAAAAAAGGTCAAAGCAGGAAGAGAAAAGCTCACTAAAAACGTCAAAACTATCTGATTTTGAGATGGGGTGAAATCCAAAGTTGTGCTGTATATTCATTGGCTATGTCATAGCTAATTTACCCCCCCCCCTAACCAGATAGTGGTAGTGGGGTGGTACTGTAGATGCCTCCCTTATAGCTCAGCTCAGGTGCTTACATAGCACACACACCATAGACATACACTCATTTACACACACGTCAGCTCATGAGCTCCATCAGCAGCAGATTTGAATTTAGAATGGAAAATGAATGTGTTTTATGCAACACATGTTAGTGCATTGAACCAAATCGCATCAATTCGTTCTCTAATAGCACTGAATCATTTCAAACTAAAACGTATGGTTCCTGTATCGTATCAAAGCCCATGAATCTAGATACGTATCCAATCGTCTCGAATATCCTTCGTGAATATTCTATGCCTCTGTGGACGGCCTCACACAGGGCTCCCGAGTGGCCCAAGGCCCTGCATCTCAGTGCAAGAGGCGTCACTGCAGTCCCTGGATCGAATCCAGGCTGCATCACATCCGGCCGTGATTGGGAGTCCCATAGGGCGGCGCACAATTGGCCCAGCATCGTCCGGGTTTGGCCGGGGTAGGCCGTCATTGTAAATAGGAATTTGTTCTTAACTGACTTGCCTAGTTAAATGATTTTTAAAAATAAAAAACAGCCACCACGAGATGGGCTGAACCTGAAAAATACTGCAGCATTTGTCTTTTAGATTCCTCTATTGTGGAATTCTGCAAGAGACACTACAGACACAAGGGGTTTAGAGGTATTCATCACAATCTAGCTAAGTAAGGAGGAAGTGCACCTGACGTTGCCTAGGAACAACCTGGACATGAATAAGTACTGTATAGCCTAGCTATACTTATATGGCCATCAGAATTTGTTCTTAACTGACTTGCCTAGTTATAATCAAAAGTACTCCGGAGCACACTGTCTGGAAGCTGTAGATTTATGACCGCGTCCCATTTGCACATAGTGACATTTAAACAGATACCCATCCCCCTAGACAGTGTGTTATGAACCCTCGTACATTTTCTCCTTGACTAGTGGCCAGTATGGATAAAAGACTGGAAGATGTCTGTATTTGGTCTTGGCAGTGGGAGGGAGGGCTCTGTCATACGGGTGTGACCAGTACAGGCCAGATGTAGCTGACGTGAGGTGGAGTATGATCTATAGCTAGGTCTGCCTCATAACAGACCTGCTTTAACTCACTTCTGGGCTTCTTACATCTCTCACCCCTCTTTCTCCCTCTCATTTTCACCCCCCACCGCCACCACCTCGCTCTCTCCATCCAGTCCCCAGCCCCCCCAGCCGAAGGCCCCAGAGGTCCAATGGTCGGAGACTGACTCCCCTGTCTTCCACCTGACTGACGACTCCTTCGATGGGTTCCTGGAGGAACACCCATCTGCCCTGGTCATGTTTTATGCCCCATGTAAGTAACAAACACACACAGCGAGTAGCATATCACACACACACACACACACACACTCAGGGGAACAGGCTATGATGATGTCATGAGGCTACAAATGTAACAGATTGCTGTTGTTACAAAACAAATGTAAAAGTGTCACAGAACATGTTTATTTGTTTCCATTTCAAAACAGTTCTCAGCTTCTTCCATGTGATCTCGATCAGGAGAGAAGCAGGGAAACGTCAGGGGGATGTTTTGACAGAGTTGAAAAACTGTGCTCTTGTCAAAACGCACTATTACTTCAAATGCATGTGCATATTGAAACACATTTTGAAATGCAACATTACATGCATTGTTACACTCTGAATCTGCATGAAGACACCTCCCTGTGGACCCACCCTGGGACCCATTTGTAGTAAATAACGGGCCCAGGCTCACTGGGGGTAAAAGTCCCATTTTATATGGCTCCTTGTTATAACACAGGAAGGCCACTAGACCGACCCACCCTCGCCCCTTGGTGCCCTGCCTCTCACAATGGGCAGCCTGGCTGTCACTCTTCACGGGGCACTGCTGTGGACACTCACTGAGATGCCCAAGCCAAGAGCAGCCAGCTGATACAAGCATATCAGGCATTTCAGCAGCTTGTGTGTATACACACACACACACAAACCCTTCCTGGCACTGCCAAGAACACGTGGAGACACACACACCAACACACACTGCAGTTTGTTAATGGTCCACCTGTCATGGTGAGAGTAATAGTCTCATGGTCAAGAGCATCAACACTGCTGGCTCAGTTGTCTGTGCTGCTCCCTCCACACTGGCTGGTTCAGTTGTCTGTGCTGCTCCCTCCACACTGGCTGGTTCAGTTCTGTGCTGCTCCCTCCACACTGGCTGGTTCAGTTCTGTGCTGC
This sequence comes from Oncorhynchus nerka, assembly GCF_034236695.1. NCBI lineage: Eukaryota > Metazoa > Chordata > Actinopteri > Salmoniformes > Salmonidae > Oncorhynchus > Oncorhynchus nerka. Next base: position 39,401,686 of record NC_088396.1, read on the forward strand.
TCCCTCCACACTGGCTGGTTCAGTTGTCTGTGCTGCTCCCTCCATACTGGCTGGTTCAGTTGTCTGTGCTGCTCCCTCCACACTGGCTGGTTCAGTTGTCTGTGCTGCTCCCTCCACACTGGCTGGTTCTGTTGTCTGTGCTGCTCCCTCCACACTGGCTGGTTCTGTTGTCTGTGCTGCTCCCTCCACACTGGCTGGTTCTGTTGTCTGTGCTGCTCCCTCCACACTGGCTGGTTCAGTTGTCTGTGCTGCTCCCTCCACACTGGCTGGTTCAGTTGTCTGTGCTCCACACTGGCTGGTTCAGTTGTCTGTGCTGCTCCCTCCACACTGGCTGGTTCAGTTGTCTGTGCTGCTCCCTCCACACTGGCTGGTTCAGTTGTCTGTGCTGCTCCCTCCCTCCCTCCACACTGGCTGGTTCAGTTGTCTGTGCTGCTCCCTCTCTCCCACCACACTGGCTGGTTCAGTTGTCTGTGCTGCTCCCTCCACACTGGCTGGTTCAGTTCTGTGCTGCTCCCTCCACACTGGCTGGTTCAGTTCTGTGCTGCTCCCTCCACACTGGCTGGTTCAGTTGTCTGTGCTGCTCCCTCCCTCCCTCCACACTTGGCTGGTTCAGTTCTGTGCTGCTCCCTCCCTCCCTCCACACTGGCTGGTTCAGTTCTGTGCTGCTCCCTCCCTCCCTCCCTCCACACTGGCTGGTCCCTCACTGGCTGGTTCAGTTCTGTGCTGCTCCCTCCCTCCCTCCACACTGGCTGGTTCAGTTGTCTGTGCTGCTCCCTCTCTCTCCACACTGGCTGGTTCAGTTGTCTGTGCTGCTCTTTCTCCTTCCATACACACTGGCTGGTTCAGTTGTCTGTGCTGCTTCCTCCCTCCATACACACTGGCTGGTTCAGTTGTCTGTGCTGCTCCCTCCTTCCACACTGGCTGGTTCAAGTTGTCTGTGCTGCTCCCTCCCTCCACACTGTGGCTGGTTCAGTTGTCTGTGCTGCTCCCTCCTTCCACACTGTGGCTGGTTCAGTTGTCTGTGCTGCTCCCTCCCTTCACACTGGCTGGTTCAAGTTGTCTGTGCTGCTCCCTCCCTCCACACTGTGGCTGGTTCAGTTGTCTGTGCTGCTCCCTCCATTCACACTGGCTGGTTCAGTTGTCTGTGCTGCTCCCTCCCTTCACACTGGCTGGTTCAGTTGTCTGTGCTGCTCCCTCCCTCCACACTGGCTGGTTCAGTTGTCTGTGCTGCTCCCTCCCTTCACACTGGCTGGTTCAGTTGTCTGTGCTGCTCCCTCCCTCCACACTGTGGCTGGTTCAGTTGTCTGTGCTGCTCCCTCTCTCCACACTGTGGCTGGTTCAGTTGTCTGTGCTGCTCCCTCCCTCCACACTGTGGCTGGTTCAGTTGTCTGTGCTGCTCCCTCTCTCCACACTGTGGCTGGTTCAGTTGTCTGTGCTGCTCCCTCTCTCCACACTGTGGCTGGTTCAGTTGTCTGTGCTGCTCCCTCCCCTTCCTCCCTCCACACTGTGGCTGGTTCAGTTGTCTCTCCACACTGTGGCTGGTTCAGTTGTCTGTGCTGCTCCCTCCCCTTCCTCTCTCCACACTGGCTGGTTCAGTTGTCTGTGCTGCTCCCTCCCTCCACACTGTGGCTGGTTCAGTTGTCTGTGCTGCTCCCTCCCTCCCTCCACACTGTGGCTGGTTCAGTTGTCTGTGCTGCTCCCTCCCTCCCTCCACACTGTGGCTGGTTCAGTTGTCTGTGCTGCTCCCTCCCCTTCCTCTCTCCACACTGTGGCTCAGGTCTGGCTTCCTCCCTCCACACTGTGGCTGGTTCAGTTGTCTGTGCTGCTCCTCCCCTTCCTCTCTCCACACTGGCTGGTTCAGTTGTCTGTGCTGCTCCCTCCCCTTCCTCTCTCCACACTGTGGCTGGTTCAGTTGTCTGTGCTGCTCCCTCTCTCCACACTGTGGCTGGTTCAGTTGTCTGTGCTGCTCCCTCTCTCCACACTGGCTGGTTCAGTTGTCTGTGCTGCTCCCTCCCCTTCCTCCCTCCACACTGTGGCTGGTTCAGTTGTCTGTGCTGCTCCCTCCCCTTCCTCTCTCCACACTGGCTGGTTCAGTTGTCTGTGCTGCTCCCCTCCTTCCTCTCTCCACACTGTGGCTGGTTCAGTTGTCTGTGCTGCTCCCTCTCTCCACACTGTGGCTGGTTCAGTTGTCTGTGCTGCTCCCTCTCTCCACACTGTGGCTGGTTCAGTTGTCTGTGCGGCTCCCTCTCTCCACACTGTGGCTGGTTCAGTTGTCTGTGCTGCTCCCTCTCTCCACACTGTGGCTGGTTCAGTTGTCTGTGCTGATCCTCCCCTTCCTCCATCCACACTGTGGCTGGTTCAGTTGTCTATGCTGCTCCTCTCTCCACACTGTGGCTGGTTCAGTTGTCTGTGCTGCTCCTCTCTCTCCACACTGGCTGGTTCAGTTGTCTGTGCTGCTCCCTCTCTCCACACTGTGGCTGGTTCAGTTGTCTGTGCTGCTATCCTCTCTCCACACTGTGGCTGGTTGTTGTCTGGCTCCCTCCCCTTCCCCCTCCACACTGTGGCTGGTTCAGTTGTCTGTGCTGCTCCCTCCACACTGGCTGGTTCAGTTGTCTGTGCTGCTCCCTCCCTCCCTCCACACTTGGCTGGTTCAGTTCTGTGCTGCTCCCTCCCTCCCTCCCTCCCTCCACACTGGCTGGTTCAGTTGTCTGGCTCCCTCCCTCCCTCCACACTGGCTGGTTCAGTTCTGTGCTGCTCCCTCCCTCCCTCCACACTGGCTGGTTCAGTTGTCTGTGCTGCTCCCTCTCTCCACACTGGCTGGTTCAAGTTGTCTGTGCTGCTCCCTCCTTCCATACACACTGGCTGGTTCAGTTGTCTGTGCTGCTCCCTCCCTCCATACACACTGGCTGGTTCAGTTGTCTGTGCTGCTCCCTCCTTCCACACTGGCTGGTTCAAGTTGTCTGTGCTGCTCCCTCCCTCCACACTGTGGCTGGTTCAGTTGTCTGTGCTGCTCCCTCCTTCCACACTGTGGCTGGTTCAGTTGTCTGTGCTGCTCCCTCCCTTCACACTGGCTGGTTCAAGTTGTCTGTGCTGCTCCCTCCCTCCACACTGTGGCTGGTTCAGTTGTCTGTGCTGCTCCCTCCATTCACACTGGCTGGTTCAGTTGTCTGTGCTGCTCCCTCCCTTCACACTGGCTGGTTCAGTTGTCTGTGCTGCTCCCCTCCCTCCACACTGTGGCTGGTTCAGTTGTCTGTGCTGCTCCCTCCCTTCACACTGGCTGGTTCAGTTGTCTGTGCTGCTCCCTCCCTCCACACTGTGGCTGGTTCAGTTGTCTGTGCTGCTCCCTCTCTCCACACTGTGGCTGGTTCAGTTGTCTGTGCTGCTCCCTCCCTCCACACTGTGGCTGGTTCAGTTGTCTGTGCTGCTCCCTCTCTCCACACTGTGGCTGGTTCAGTTGTCTGTGCTGCTCCCTCTCTCCACACTGTGGCTGGTTCAGTTGTCTGTGCTGCTCCCTCCCCTTCCTCCCTCCACACTGTGGCTGGTTCAGTTGTCTCTCCACACTGTGGCTGGTTCAGTTGTCTGTGCTGCTCCCCCCTTCCTCTCTCCACACTGGCTGGTTCAGTTGTCTGTGCTGCTCCCTCCCTCCACACTGTGGCTGGTTCAGTTGTCTGTGCTGCTCCCTCCCTCCCTCCACACTGTGGCTGGTTCAGTTGTCTGTGCTGCTCCCTCCCTCCCTCCACACTGTGGCTGGTTCAGTTGTCTGTGCTGCTCCCTCCCCTTCCTCTCTCCACACTGTGGCTGGTTCAGTTGTCTGTGCTGCTTCCTCCCTCCACACTGTGGCTGGTTCAGTTGTCTGTGCTGCTCCCTCCCCTTCCTCTCTCCACACTGTGGCTGGTTCAGTTGTCTGTGCTGCTCCCTCCCCTTCCTCTCTCCACACTGTGGCTGGTTCAGTTGTCTGTGCTGCTCCCTCTCTCCACACTGTGGCTGGTTCAGTTGTCTGTGCTGCTCCCTCTCTCCACACTGTGGCTGGTTCAGTTGTCTGTGCTGCTCCCTCCCCTTCCTCCCTCCACACTGTGGCTGGTTCAGTTGTCTGTGCTGCTCCCTCCCCTTCCTCTCTCCACACTGTGGCTGGTTCAGTTGTCTGTGCTGCTCCCTCCCCTTCCTCTCTCCACACTGTGGCTGGTTCAGTTGTCTGTGCTGCTCCCTCTCTCCACACTGTGGCTGGTTCAGTTGTCTGTGCTGCTCCCTCTCTCCACACTGTGGCTGGTTCAGTTGTCTGTGCGGCTCCCTCTCTCCACACTGTGGCTGGTTCAGTTGTCTGTGCTGCTCCCTCTCTCCACACTGTGGCTGGTTCAGTTGTCTGTGCTGATCCCTCCCCTTCCTCCATCCACACTGTGGCTGGTTCAGTTGTCTATGCTGCTCCCTCTCTCCACACTGTGGCTGGTTCAGTTGTCTGTGCTGCTCCCTCTCTCTCCACACTGGCTGGTTCAGTTGTCTGTGCTGCTCCCTCTCTCCACACTGTGGCTGGTTCAGTTGTCTGTGCTGCTCCCTCTCTCCACACTGTGGCTGGTTCAGTTGTCTGTGCGGCTCCCTCCCCTTCCTCCCTCCACACTGTGGCTGGTTCAGTTGTCTGTGCTGCTCCCTCTCTCCACACTGTGGCTGGTTCAGTTGTCTGTGCTGCTCCCTCCCTCCACACTGTGGCTGGTTCAGTTGTCTGTGCTGCTCCCTCTCTCCACACTGTGGCTGGTTCAGTTGTCTGTGCTGCTCCCTCTCTCCACACTGTGGCTGGTTCAGTTGTCTGGGCTGCTCCCTCTCTCCACACTGTGGCTGGTTCAGTTGTCTGTGCTGCTCCCTCCCCTTCCTCCCTCCACACTGTGGCTGGTTCAGTTGTCTCTCCACACTGTGGCTGGTTCAGTTGTCTGTGCTGCTCCCTCCCCTTCCTCTCTCCACACTGTGGCTGGTTCAGTTGTCTGTGCTGCTCCCTCCCTCCACACTGTGGCTGGTTCAGTTGTCTGTGCTGCTCCCTCCCTCCCTCCACACTGTGGCTGGTTCAGTTGTCTGTGCTGCTCCCTCCCTCCCTCCACACTGTGGCTGGTTCAGTTGTCTGTGCTGCTCCCTCTCTCCACACTGTGGCTGGTTCAGTTGTCTGTGCTGATCCCTCCCCTTCCTCCATCCACACTGTGGCTGGTTCAGTTGTCTATGCTGCTCCCTCTCTCCACACTGTGGCTGGTTCAGTTGTCTGTGCTGCTCCCTCTCTCTCCACACTGGCTGGTTCAGTTGTCTGTGCTGCTCCCTCTCTCCACACTGTGGCTGGTTCAGTTGTCTGTGCTGCTCCCTCTCTCCACACTGTGGCTGGTTCAGTTGTCTGTGCGGCTCCCTCCCCTTCCTCCCTCCACACTGTGGCTGGTTCAGTTGTCTGTGCTGCTCCCTCTCTCCACACTGTGGCTGGTTCAGTTGTCTGTGCTGCTCCCTCCCTCCACACTGTGGCTGGTTCAGTTGTCTGTGCTGCTCCCTCTCTCCACACTGTGGCTGGTTCAGTTGTCTGTGCTGCTCCCTCTCTCCACACTGTGGCTGGTTCAGTTGTCTGGGCTGCTCCCTCTCTCCACACTGTGGCTGGTTCAGTTGTCTGTGCTGCTCCCTCCCCTTCCTCCCTCCACACTGTGGCTGGTTCAGTTGTCTCTCCACACTGTGGCTGGTTCAGTTGTCTGTGCTGCTCCCTCCCCTTCCTCTCTCCACACTGTGGCTGGTTCAGTTGTCTGTGCTGCTCCCTCCCTCCACACTGTGGCTGGTTCAGTTGTCTGTGCTGCTCCCTCCCTCCACACTGTGGCTGGTTCAGTTGTCTGTGCTGCTCCCTCCCTCCCTCCACACTGTGGCTGGTTCAGTTGTCTGTGCTGCTCCCTCCTCCCTCCACACTGTGGCTGGTTCAGTTGTCTGTGCTGCTCCCTCCCTCCCTCCACACTGTGGCTGGTTCAGTTGTCTGTGCTGCTCCCTCCCCTTCCTCTCTCCACACTGTGGCTGGTTCAGTTGTCTGTGCTGCTTCCTCCCTCCACACTGTGGCTGGTTCAGTTGTCTGTGCTGCTCCCTCCCCCTCTCTCCACACTGTGGCTGGTTCAGTTGTCTGTGCTGCTCCCTCCCTTCCTCTCTCCACACTGTGGCTGGTTCAGTTGTCTGTGCTGCTCCCTCTCTCCACACTGTGGCTGGTTCAGTTGTCTGTGCTGCTCCCTCCCCTTCCTCCCTCCACACTGTGGCTGGTTCAGTTGTCTGTGCTGCTCCCTCCCCTTCCTCTCTCCACACTGTAGCTGGTTCAGTTGTCTGTGCTGCTCTCTCCCCTTCCTCTCTCCACACTGTGGCTGGTTCAGTTGTCTGTGCTGCTCCCTCTCTCCACACTGTGGCTGGTTCAGTTGTCTGTGCTGCTCCCTCTCTCCACACTGTGGCTGGTTCAGTTGTCTGTGCGGCTCCCTCTCTCCACACTGTGGCTGGTTCAGTTGTCTGTGCTGCTCCCTCTCTCTCCACACTGTGGCTGGTTCAGTTGTCTGTGCTGCTCCCTCTCTCCACACTGTGGCTGGTTCAGTTGTCTGTGCTGATCCCTCCCCTTCCTCCCTCCACATTGTGGCTGGTTCAGTTGTCTATGCTGCTCCCTCTCTCCACACTGTGGCTGGTTCAGTTGTCTGTGCTGCTCCCTCTCTCTCCACACTGTGGCTGGTTCAGTTGTCTGTGCTGCTCCCTCTCTCCACACTGTGGCTGGTTCAGTTGTCTGTGCGGCTCCCTCTCTCCACACTGTGGCTGGTTCAGTTGTCTGTGCTGCTCCCTCTCTCTCCACACTGTGGCTGGTTCAGTTGTCTGTGCTGCTCCCTCTCTCCACACTGTGGCTGGTTCAGTTGTCTGTGCTGATCCCTCCCCTTCCTCCATCCACACTGTGGCTGGTTCAGTTGTCTATGCTGCTCCCTCTCTCCACACTGTGGCTGGTTCAGTTGTCTGTGCTGCTCCCTCTCTCTCCACACTGGCTGGTTCAGTTGTCTGTGCTGCTCCCTCTCTCCACACTGTGGCTGGTTCAGTTGTCTGTGCTGCTCCCTCCCCTTCCTCCCTCCACACTGTGGCTGGTTCAGTTGTCTCTCCACACTGTGGCTGGTTCAGTTGTCTGTGCTGCTCCCTCCCCTTCCTCTCTCCACACTGGCTGGTTCAGTTGTCTGTGCTGCTCCCTCCCTCCACACTGTGGCTGGTTCAGTTGTCTGTGCTGCTCCCTCCCTCCCTCCACACTGTGGCTGGTTCAGTTGTCTGTGCTGCTCCCTCCCCTTCCTCTCTCCACACTGTGGCTGGTTCAGTTGTCTGTGCTGCTTCCTCCCTCCACACTGTGGCTGGTTCAGTTGTCTGTGCTGCTCCCTCCCCTTCCTCTCTCCACACTGTGGCTGGTTCAGTTGTCTGTGCTGCTCCCTCCCCTTCTCCTCCACACTGTGGCTGGTTCAGTTGTCTGTGCTGCTCCCTCTCTCCACACTGTGGCTGGTTCAGTTGTCTGTGCTGCTCCCCCCTTCCTCCCTCCACACTGTGGCTGGTTCAGTTGTCTGTGCTGCTCCCTCCCCTTCCTCTCCACACTGTAGCTGGTTCAGTTGTCTGTGCTGCTCTCTCCCCTTCCTCTCTCCACACTGTGGCTGGTTCAGTTGTCTGTGCTGCTCCCTCTCTCCACACTGTGGCTGGTTCAGTTGTCTGTGCTGCTCCCTCTCTCCACACTGTGGCTGGTTCAGTTGTCTGTGCTGCTCCCCTCTCTCCACACTGTGGCTGGTTCAGTTGTCTGTGCTGCTCCCCTCTCTCCACACTGTGGCTGGTTCAGTTGTCTGTGCTGATCCCTCCCCTTCCTCCCTCCACATTGTGGCTGGTTCAGTTGTCTATGCTGCTCCCTCTCTCCACACTGTGGCTGGTTCAGTTGTCTGTGCTGCTCCCTCTCTCTCCACACTGTGGCTGGTTCAGTTGTCTGTGCTGCTCCCTCTCTCCACACTGTGGCTGGTTCAGTTGTCTGTGCGGCTCCCTCTCTCCACACTGTGGCTGGTTCAGTTGTCTGTGCTGCTCCCTCTCTCTCCACACTGTGGCTGGTTCAGTTGTCTGTGCTGCTCCCTCTCTCCACACTGTGGCTGGTTCAGTTGTCTGTGCTGATCCCTCCCCTTCCTCCATCCACACTGTGGCTGGTTCAGTTGTCTATGCTGCTCCCTCTCTCCACACTGTGGCTGGTTCAGTTGTCTGTGCTGCTCCCTCTCTCTCCACACTGGCTGGTTCAGTTGTCTGTGCTGCTCCCTCTCTCCACACTGTGGCTGGTTCAGTTGTCTGTGCTGCTCCCTCCCCTTCCTCCCTCCACACTGTGGCTGGTTCAGTTGTCTCTCCACACTGTGGCTGGTTCAGTTGTCTGTGCTGCTCCCTCCCCTTCCTCTCTCCACACTGGCTGGTTCAGTTGTCTGTGCTGCTCCCTCCCTCCACACTGTGGCTGGTTCAGTTGTCTGTGCTGCTCCCTCCCTCCCTCCACACTGTGGCTGGTTCAGTTGTCTGTGCTGCTCCCTCCCTCCCTCCACACTGTGGCTGGTTCAGTTGTCTGTGCTGCTCCCTCCCCTTCCTCTCTCCACACTGTGGCTGGTTCAGTTGTCTGTGCTGCTTCCTCCCTCCACACTGTGGCTGGTTCAGTTGTCTGTGCTGCTCCCTCCCCTTCCTCTCTCCACACTGTGGCTGGTTCAGTTGTCTGTGCTGCTCCCTCCCCTTCCTCTCTCCACACTGTGGCTGGTTCAGTTGTCTGTGCTGCTCCCTCTCTCCACACTGTGGCTGGTTCAGTTGTCTGTGCTGCTCCCTCTCTCCACACTGTGGCTGGTTCAGTTGTCTGTGCTGCTCCCTCCCCTTCCTCCCTCCACACTGTGGCTGGTTCAGTTGTCTGTGCTGCTCCCTCCCCTTCCTCTCTCCACACTGTGGCTGGTTCAGTTGTCTGTGCTGCTCCCTCCCCTTCCTCTCTCCACACTGTGGCTGGTTCAGTTGTCTGTGCTGCTCCCTCTCTCCACACTGTGGCTGGTTCAGTTGTCTGTGCTGCTCCCTCTCTCCACACTGTGGCTGGTTCAGTTGTCTGTGCTGCTCCCTCTCTCCACACTGTGGCTGGTTCAGTTGTCTGTGCTGCTCCCTCTCTCCACACTGTGGCTGGTTCAGTTGTCTGTGCTGATCCCTCCCCTTCCTCCATCCACACTGTGGCTGGTTCAGTTGTCTATGCTGCTCCCTCTCTCCACACTGTGGCTGGTTCAGTTGTCTGTGCTGCTCCCTCTCTCCACACTGTGGCTGGTTCAGTTGTCTGTGCGGCTCCCTCCCCTTCCTCCCTCCACACTGTGGCTGGTTCAGTTGTCTGTGCTGCTCCCTCTCTCCACACTGTGGCTGGTTCAGTTGTCTGTGCTGCTCCCTCCCTCCACACTGTGGCTGGTTCAGTTGTCTGTGCTGCTCCCTCTCTCCACACTGTGGCTGGTTCAGTTGTCTGTGCTGCTCCCTCTCTCCACACTGTGGCTGGTTCAGTTGTCTGGGCTGCTCCCTCTCTCCACACTGTGGCTGGTTCAGTTGTCTGTGCTGCTCCCTCCCCTTCCTCCCTCCACACTGTGGCTGGTTCAGTTGTCTCTCCACACTGTGGCTGGTTCAGTTGTCTGTGCTGCTCCCTCCCCTTCCTCTCTCCACACTGTGGCTGGTTCAGTTGTCTGTGCTGCTCCCTCCCTCCACACTGTGGCTGGTTCAGTTGTCTGTGCTGCTCCCTCCCTCCCTCCACACTGTGGCTGGTTCAGTTGTCTGTGCTGCTCCCTCCCTCCCTCCACACTGTGGCTGGTTCAGTTGTCTGTGCTGCTCCCTCCCTCCCTCCACACTGTGGCTGGTTCAGTTGTCTGTGCTGCTCCCTCCCCTTCCTCTCTCCACACTGTGGCTGGTTCAGTTGTCTGTGCTGCTTCCTCCCTCCACACTGTGGCTGGTTCAGTTGTCTGTGCTGCTCCCTCCCCTTCCTCTCTCCACACTGTGGCTGGTTCAGTTGTCTGTGCTGCTCCCTCCCCTTCCTGTCTCCACACTGTGGCTGGTTCAGTTGTCTGTGCTGCTCCCTCTCTCCACACTGTGGCTGGTTCAGTTGTCTGTGCTGCTCCCTCCCCTTCCTCCCTCCACACTGTGGCTGGTTCAGTTGTCTGTGCTGCTCCCTCCCCTTCCTCTCTCCACACTGTAGCTGGTTCAGTTGTCTGTGCTGCTCTCTCCCCTTCCTCTCTCCACACTGTGGCTGGTTCAGTTGTCTGTGCTGCTCCCTCTCTCCACACTGTGGCTGGTTCAGTTGTCTGTGCTGCTCCCTCTCTCCACACTGTGGCTGGTTCAGTTGTCTGTGCGGCTCCCTCTCTCCACACTGTGGCTGGTTCAGTTGTCTGTGCTGCTCCCTCTCTCTCCACACTGTGGCTGGTTCAGTTGTCTGTGCTGCTCCCTCTCTCCACACTGTGGCTGGTTCAGTTGTCTGTGCTGATCCCTCCCCTTCCTCCATCCACACTGTGGCTGGTTCAGTTGTCTATGCTGCTCCTCTCTCCACACTGTGGCTGGTTCAGTTGTCTGTGCTGCTCCCTCTCTCCACACTGGCTGGTTCAGTTGTCTGTGCTGCTCCCTCTCCACACTGTGGCTGGTTCAGTTGTCTGTGCTGCTCCCTCTCTCCACACTGTGGCTGGTTCAGTTGTCTGTGCGGCTCCCTCCCCTTCCTCCCTCCACACTGTGGCTGGTTCAGTTGTCTGTGCTGCTCCCTCTCTCCACACTGTGGCTGGTTCAGTTGTCTGTGCTGCTCCCTCCCTCCACACTGTGGCTGGTTCAGTTGTCTGTGCTGCTCCCCTCTCCACACTGTGGCTGGTTCAGTTGTCTGTGCTGCTCCCTCTCTCCACACTGTGGCTGGTTCAGTTGTCTGTGCTGCTCCCCTCTCCACACTGTGGCTGGTTCAGTTGTCTGTGCTGCTCCCTCCCTTCCTCCCTCCACACTGTGGCTGGTTCAGTTGTCTGTGCTGCTCCCTCTCTCCACACTGTGGCTGGTTCAGTTGTCTGTGCTGCTCCCTCCCCTTCCTCTCTCCACACTGTGGCTGGTTCAGTTGTCTGTGCGGCTCCCTCTCTCCACACTGTGGCTGGTTCAGTTGTCTGTGCTGCTCCCTCTCTCCACACTGTGGCTGGTTCAGTTGTCTGTGCTGCTCCCTCTCTCCACACTGTGGCTGGTTCAGTTGTCTGTGCTGATCCCTCCCCTTCCTCCATCCACACTGTGGCTGGTTCAGTTGTCTATGCTGCTCCTCTCTCCACACTGTGGCTGGTTCAGTTGTCTGTGCTGCTCCCTCTCTCTCCACACTGGCTGGTTCAGTTGTCTGTGCTGCTCCTCTCTCCACACTGTGGCTGGTTCAGTTGTCTGTGCTGCTCCCTCTCTCCACACTGTGGCTGGTTCAGTTGTCTGTGCTCCCTCCCCTTCCTCCCTCCACACTGTGGCTGGTTCAGTTGTCTGTGCTGCTCCCTCTCTCCACAGTTGTCTGTGCTGCTCCCCCTCCACACTGGCTGGTTCAGTTGTCTGTGCTGCTCCCCTCCACACTGTGGCTGGTTCAGTTGTCTGTGCTGCTCCCTCTCTCCACACTGTGGCTGGTTCAGTTGTCTGTGCTGCTCCCTCTCTCCACACTGTGGCTGGTTCAGTTGTCTGTGCTGCTCCCCTTCCTCCCTCCACACTGTGGCTGGTTCAGTTGTCTCTCCCTCCACACTGTGGCTGGTTCAGTTGTCTGCTCCCTCCTTCCTCCTCCACACTGTGGCTGGTTCAGTTGTCTGTGCTGCTCCCTCCCTCCACACTGTGGCTGGTTCAGTTGTCTGTGCTGCTCCCTCCTCCACACTGTGGCTGGTTCAGTTGTCTGTGCTGCTCCCTCCCTCCCTCCACACTGTGGCTGGTTCAGTTGTCTGTGCTGCTCCCTCCCTCCCTCCACACTGTGGCTGGTTCAGTTGTCTGTGCTGCTCCCTCCCTCCCTCCACACTGTGGCTGGTTCAGTTGTCTGTGCTGCTCCTCCCTCCCTCCACACTGTGGCTGGTTCAGTTGTCTGTGCTGCTCCTCCTCCACACTGTGGCTGGTTCAGTTGTCTGTGCTGCTCCCTCCCTCCTCCTCCACACTGTGGCTGGTTCAGTTGTCTGTGCTGCTCCCTCCCCCTTCCTCTCTCCACACTGTGGCTGGTTCAGTGTCTGTGCTGCTCCCTCCCTCTCCCTCCACACTGTGGCTGGTTCAGTTGTCTGTGCTGCTCCCTCCCCTTCCTCTCCACACTGTGGCTGGTTCAGTTGTCTGTGCTGCTCCTCCCCTTCCTCTCTCCACACTGTGGCTGGTTCAGTTGTCTGTGCTGCTCCTCCCTCCCTCCACACTGTGGCTGGTTCAGTTGTCTGTGCTGCTCCCTCCTCTCCACACTGTGGCTGGTTCAGTTGTCTGTGCTGCTCCCTCTCTCCACACTGTGGCTGGTTCAGTTGTCTGTGCTGCTCCCCTCTCTCCACACTGTGGCTGGTTCAGTTGTCTGTGCTGCTCCCTCTCTCCACACTGTGGCTGGTTCAGTTGTCTGTGCTGCTCCCTCTCTCCACACTGTGGCTGGTTCAGTTGTCTGTGCTGCTCCCTCCTCCTCCACACTGTGGCTGGTTCAGTTGTCTGTGCTGCTCCCTCTCTCCACACTGTGGCTGGTTCAGTTGTCTGTGCTGCTCCCTCCCTCTCCACACTGTGGCTGGTTCAGTTGTCTGTGCTGCTCCCTCCTCTCCACACTGTGGCTGGTTCAGTTGTCTGTGCTGCTCCCTCTCTCCACACTGTGGCTGGTTCAGTTGTCTGTGCTGCTCCCTCTCTCTCCACACTGTGGCTGGTTCAGTTGTCTGTGCTGCTCCCTCTCTCCACACTGTGGCTGGTTCAGTTGTCTGTGCTGATCCCTCCCTCCTCTCCACACTGTGGCTGGTTCAGTTGTCTGTGCTGCTCCCTCTCTCCACACTGTGGCTGGTTCAGTTGTCTGTGCTGCTCCCCTCTCTCCACACTGTGGCTGGTTCAGTTGTCTGTGCTGCTCCCTCTCCTCCACACTGTGGCTGGTTCAGTTGTCTGTGCTGCTCCCTCTCTCCACACTGTGGCTGGTTCAGTTGTCTGTGCTGCTCCCTCTCCTCCTCCACACTGTGGCTGGTTCAGTTGTCTGTGCTGCTCCCTCTCTCCACACTGTGGCTGGTTCAGTTGTCTGTGCTGCTCCTCCCCTCCCCTCCACACTGTGGCTGGTTCAGTTGTCTGTGCTGCTCCCTCCCTCCCTCCACACTGTGGCTGGTTCAGTTGTCTGTGCTGCTCCCTCTCCCTCCACACTGTGGCTGGTTCAGTTGTCTGTGCTGCTCCCTCCCCTCTCCTCCACACTGTGGCTGGTTCAGTTGTCTGTGCTCCCTCCCTCCCTCCACACTGTGGCTGGTTCAGTTGTCTGTGCTGCTCCCTCCCCTTCCTCCTCCACACTGTGGCTGGTTCAGTTGTCTGTGCTGCTCCCTCCCTCCCTCCACACTGTGGCTGGTTCAGTTGTCTGTGCTGCTCCCCCTTCCTCTCTCCACACTGTGGCTGGTTCAGTTGTCTGTGCTGCTCCTTCCTCTCTCCACACTGTGGCTGGTTCAGTTGTCTGTGCTGCCCTCTTCCTCTCTCCACACTGTGGCTGGTTCAGTTGTCTGTGCTGCTCCCTCCCCTTCCTCCTCCACACTGTGGCTGGTTCAGTTGTCTGTGCTGCTCCTCTCTCCACACTGTGGCTGGTTCAGTTGTCTGTGCTGCTCCCTCTCTCCACACTGTGGCTGGTTCAGTTGTCTGTGCTGCTCCCCTCTCCACACTGTGGCTGGTTCAGTTGTCTGTGCTGCTCCCTCTCTCCACACTGTGGCTGGTTCAGTTGTCTGTGCGGCTCCTCCCTTCCTCCCTCCACACTGTGGCTGGTTCAGTTGTCTGTGCTGCTCCTCTCTCTCCACACTGTGGCTGGTTCAGTTGTCTGTGCTGCTCCCTCCCTCCACACTGTGGCTGGTTCAGTTGTCTGTGCTGCTCCCTCCTCCACACTGTGGCTGGTTCAGTTGTCTGTGCTGCTCCCCTCTCTCCACACTGTGGCTGGTTCAGTTGTCTGTGCTGCTCCCCCTCTCTCCACACTGTGGCTGGTTCAGTTGTCTGTGCTGCTCCCTCTCCTCCACACTGTGGCTGGTTCAGTTGTCTGTGCTGCTCCCTCTCTCCACACTGTGGCTGGTTCAGTTGTCTGTGCTGCTCCCTCTCTCCACACTGTGGCTGGTTCAGTTGTCTGTGCTGCTCCTCTCTCCACACTGTGGCTGGTTCAGTTGTCTGTGCTGATCCCTCCCCTTCCTCCTCCACACTGTGGCTGGTTCAGTTGTCTGTGCTGCTCCTCTCTCCACACTGTGGCTGGTTCAGTTGTCTGTGCTGCTCCCTCCCCTTCCTCTCTCCACACTGTGGCTGGTTCAGTTGTCTGTGCTGCTCCCTCTCTCCACACTGTGGCTGGTTCAGTTGTCTGTGCTCCCTCCCTCCTCCCTCCACACTGTGGCTGGTTCAGTTGTCTGTGCTGCTCCCTCCCTCCCCTCCACACTGTGGCTGGTTCAGTTGTCTGTGCTGCTCCCTCCCCTCTCTCTCCACACTGTGGCTGGTTCAGTTGTCTGTGCTGCTCCTCTCCCTCCACACTGTGGCTCAGTTGTCTGTGCTCCCTCTCCACACTGTGGCTGGTTCAGTTGTCTGTGCTGCTCCCTCTCTCCACACTGTGGCTGGTTCAGTTGTCTGGCTGCTCCTCTCTCCACACTGTGGCTGGTTCAGTTGTCTGTGCTGCTCCCTCCCCTTCCTCCCTCCACACTGTGGCTGGTTCAGTTGTCTCTCCACACTGTGGCTGGTTCAGTTGTCTGTGCCTCTCCCTCCCTCTCTCCACACTGTGGCTGGTTCAGTTGTATGTGCTGCTCCCTCCCTCCACACTGTGGCTGGTTCAGTTGTCTGTGCTGCTCCCTCCCTCCCTCCACACTGTGGCTGGTTCAGTTGTCTGTGCTGCTCCCTCCCTCCCTCCACACTGTGGCTGGTTCAGTTGTCTGTGCTGCTCCCTCCCTCCACACTGTGGCTGGTTCAGTTGTCTGTGCTGCTCCCTCCCTTCCTCTCTCCACACTGTGGCTGGTTCAGTTGTCTGTGCTGCTTCCTCCCTCCACACTGTGGCTGGTTCAGTTGTCTGTGCTGCTCCCTCCCCTTCCTCTCTCCACACTGTGGCTGGTTCAGTTGTCTGTGCTGCTCCCTCCCCTTCCTCTCTCCACACTGTGGCTGGTTCAGTTGTCTGTGCTGCTCCCTCTCTCCACACTGTGGCTGGTTCAGTTGTCTGTGCTGCTCCCTCCCCTTCCTCCCTCCACACTGTGGCTGGTTCAGTTGTCTGTGCTGCTCCCTCCCCTTCCTCCCTCCACACTGTAGCTGGTTCAGTTGTCTGTGCTGCTCCCTCCCCTTCCTCTCTCCACACTGTGGCTGGTTCAGTTGTCTGTGCTGCTCCCTCTCTCCACACTGTGGCTGGTTCAGTTGTCTGTGCTGCTCCCTCTCTCCACACTGTGGCTGGTTCAGTTGTCTGTGCGGCTCCCTCTCTCCACACTGTGGCTGGTTCAGTTGTCTGTGCTGCTCCCTCTCTCTCCACACTGTGGCTGGTTCAGTTGTCTGTGCTGCTCCCTCTCTCCACACTGTGGCTGGTTCAGTTGTCTGTGCTGATCCCTCCCCTTCCTCCCTCCACACTGTGGCTGGTTCAGTTGTCTGTGCTGCTCCTTCCTCCCTCCACACTGTGGCTGGTTCAGTTGTCTGTGCTGCTCCCTCTCTCCACACTGTGGCTGGTTCAGTTGTCTGTGCTGCTCCCTCTCTCCACACTGTGGCTGGTTCAGTTGTCTGTGCTGCTCCCTCTCTCCACACTGGCTGGTTCAGTTGTCTGTGCGGCTCCCTCCCCTTCCTCCCTCCACACTGTGGCTGGTTCAGTTGTCTGTGCTGCTCCCTCCCCTTCCTCTCTCCACACTGTGGCTGGTTCAGTTGTCTGTGCTGCTCCCTCCCCTTCTCCACACTGTGGCTGGTTCAGTTGTCTGTGCTGCTCCCTCTCTCCACACTGTGGCTGGTTCAGTTGTCTGTGCGGCTCCCTCCCAGTCCTCCCTCCACACTGTGGCTGGTTCAGTTGTCTGTGCGGCTCCCTCCCCTTCCTCTCTCCACACTGTGGCTGGTTCAGTTGTCTGTGCTGCTCCCTCCCCTTCCTCTCTCCACACTGTGGCTGGTTCAGTTGTCTGTGCTGCTCCCTCTTTCCACACTGTGGCTGGTTCAGTTGTCTGTGCTGCTCCCTCCCCTTCCTCTCTCTCCACACTGTGGCTGGTTCAGTTGTCTGTGCTGCTCCCTCTCCCCTCTCTCCACACTGTGGCTGGTTCAGTTGTCTGTGCTGCTCCCTCTTTCCACACTGTGGCTGGTTCAGTTGTCTGTGCTGATCCCTCCCCTTCCTCCCTCCACACTGTGGAAGGTTCAGTTGTCTGTGCTGCTCCCTCTCTCTCCACACTGTGGCTGGTTCAGTTGTCTGTGCTGCTCCCTCTCTCCCTCCACACTGTGGCTGGTTCAGTTGTCTGTGCTGCTCCCTCCCTTTCCACACTGTGGCTGGTTCAGTTGTCTGTGCTGCTCCCTCTCCACACCTTCCTCTCTCTTTCCACACTGTGGCTGGTTCAGTTGTCTGTGCTGCTCCCCTCCCTCTCTCCACACTGTGGCTGGTTCAGTTGTCTGTGCTGCTCCCTCTTTCCACACTGTGGCTGGTTCAGTTGTCTGTGCTGATCCCTCCCCTTCCTCCCTCCACACTGTGGCTGGTTCAGTTGTCTGTGCTGCTCCCTCTCTCTCCACACTGTGGCTGGTTCAGTTGTCTGTGCTGCTCCCTCTCTCCACACTGTGGCTGGTTCAGTTGTCTGTGCTGCTCCCTCTCTCCACACTGTGGCTGGTTCAGTTGTCTGTGCTGCTCCCTCTCTCCACACTGTGGCTGGTTCAGTTGTCTGTGCTGCTCCCTCTCTCCACACTGTGGCTGGTTCAGTTGTCTGTGCTGCTCCCTCTCTCCACACTGTGGCTGGTTCAGTTGTCTGTGCTGCTCCCTCTCTCCATACTGTGGCTGGTTCAGTCGTCTTTGTGCAGCTGTAGATGCAGGATGTATAGAGACCAATTCATGTCTGTGAATGGCTGAGGTAAACAACAGGATCTGGCCTCCCAACAGGCATATTACCCAGCATCCTCTAGTCTATTCAGACTGGTGATGGAGAGGAGATGCGGCCAGCCGCCCATTGAAGCAGCCTTATTTTAATAGCCACAAAGCCCTTGTCTCTCCAACTCTCCAACAGAAACACACACACACTCTCATGCTGTGAATCAGAAACATTACATCTAGCTTAACCCTCCTTCCCCAGACAGTAAATGAAGGTGATGGCACCAGTAGAGAGGAGATGATGCAGAGAATAGACTAATACTCTTTTATTCCTGTCTCCTTCTTTTACACTCCTCTTTTTAAGGTCAGACAGCGATGCATCCTGTCTGACAATTCTACAAAAATATTACAATTAAACATGAATACATATTTTGAATGCAGCAGTGTTGTATTGATTTTGTGTATATTACAGCTGTATCTGATTTTAAGGACAGTTCACAGCTGTTTTTGAATATGTGCCAACTAAAGATCTTGCGGTTCCATCCAACCATGCTGTATAGGAAATATACACACACACACACACTCTGCTCTTCAAACAGCATAGACTACTCTTTACAATATACCAACACATCTAGTGGGATGCTTGGTAGTAATATTGAGTTCAGAGTCTGAAAGTTGTTTAGAAATAAGTTGCATTGCTGCAGAGCTCATACATTTTTTATTGAACACAGCATTTATTCATGACGCAGGAATTTGTTGTCACAGCCCTGTTGGCAAGCAAGTCAAGCTTACACACACACACACACACACACACACACACACTCCGTCCACGCAGCTATTTCTCACACTGTGTGGGAACACTAGTCCTATCGCATACCCAACCCTGCTATGTCACTGTGGTCTCGCTTAAACTGTCTTCTCCCCTATCACTCTGGCAACAGGGTGTGCAACGCAATACTAGGACGGTGTTCTTCATTTCTTGTACACTCAGTGTACATTTATATATTGTAGAACTGCCCGTGTTGAGTTGAAAACCGTTGGCGGGAACCGAGGAGAATTCCCTGCAGTTTATTTGAATGTTACTTGGATGAGGCCCTACTGAGAATGTAATGTTGTGAATGGCTTGATTCATTCAATTAACGCACTTGGTTGGTTCTATTTAGGCCATTTACTTATGTGATTATGGGTAAGTATGGTGAGAATCCCTAACACTACCGTTAGCACATCTTAACTCGGCTTGTCATTTCTGTTTCTGTTCGTTAAGTCATCGTCGCTCGGCTAGTCAGGTCTGTTTGTGTTCGTTAAGTCATCGTCGCTCGGCTAGTCAGGTCTGTTTGTGTTCGTTAAGTCATCGTCGCTCGGCTAGTCAGGTCTGTTTCTGTTCGTTAAGTCATCGTCGCTCGGCTAGCCAGGTCTGTTTCTGTTCGTTAAGTCATCGTCGCTCGGCTAGTCAGGTCTGTTTCTGTTCGTTAAGTCATCGTCGCTCGGCTAGTCAGGTCTGTTTGTGTTTTCACCTGCAGGGTGTGGCCATTGTAAGAAGATGAAGCCAGAGTATGATGAAGCTGCTGAATACCTCAACAAAGACAAAAATGTAAGTACAATGATGGTGTATATACAGGGTGCTTTTGATGTGTGTTTGCATGCATCAGAGAGCTCGTGTTGTTTCTGTGTGTTTAAATGTATGTTCATGCTTATGTTGAAGCCTTGCAACTCCACTTTGTAAAACTAACTTATTCCAAACCCCAGCTGTGAGATATGTACTGAGATATGTATCTGAACATCAGAACAGAACTTTAACCCCACTTGGCCTTGTACTTGGCTGGTGCTGTCAGAGTCTGACACGCTGGACTCACTGGTTGCCAGAGCTCCTTATGTGTTTCTGATTAGCAGGGTGTGTCTGTCCTCTCCGCTATGGTAATGCTGCACTCCTTCAGCCCTGAGCCAGAGCCAGGGGCAGGCCAATAAATATCACCAGAGATCGCCTCATGATTGGAGCAATTATCTCATCCTTCCCTGTGCAGCAGCCTGCCTGGAGATCTGCAGCTTGGACCCACTCTGTCCTCCCTTCCTCCTCTTCTCCTCGGCTCCCTGCCCAGACCCAGTGCTTGGAGGTCAATGGGAAGAGCTCCCACATTACCTAATGCGGATGTGCTGCCTGGAGGCTGTACTACTTACACCCTGAGCACAGGAGACCGCTGAAGTCATCTTTTTCTCCTTCTGCTTTATATAGAAGTACATAGAGTGAAAATGTGTATTGTTCAGTGTTTTTATTCGGCCTGTATTGAAATACCTCGTTATAGAGGGGTCAACTGTTTTAATTTTATTTTTTTTACCTCTATTGTGGATGCTAATCTTACAAAAAATCTTGTTATTTTAATCTCTCCTGAAAGTTATTTAGGAGCTGCTGTTTTGTTTGGTGCACTGTGAACTTTGGGAACACGCTCTTTACACGCCATTTCTCCCGGTGGGCGGTGCTATACGTCAGTGTGCGTGGGTTTCAAAGTGCAAGGACTCTCCGATGCGCCTCCGCGTTCAACTGAAAACCCTCCTCCTGGGACCTATAATTCATAAATTAAGCTGTGGTGGATTTATACTTTCTAGTTTATAGCTGCACTTTTATATTAGTAGATCATGGGGTGGCAGCGTAGCCTAGTGGTTAGAGCTTTGGACTAGTAACCGAAAGGTTGCAAGTTCGAATCCCCGAGCTGACAAGGTACAAATCTGTCGTTCTGCCCCTGAACTGGCAGTTAACCCACTGTTCCTAGGCCGTCATTGAAAATAAGAATTTGTTCTTAACTGACTTGCCTAGTAAAATAAAGGTAAAAAAATAAAATTCTTTAGCTTTATTTGAACTAACGTTAGCTACTGTAGCCACCAATTGGCTGGAACAGTTTTCCCAAACGTGAACGATGTGTAACGGCAAGTTTTGCTTGCTAGCAAACCAACAACGTCCATGCCGTTATCAAGCCACTCTACTAAACTCATCTCAGTGAAATGTATGAAGCTGATTTGAATCTCATTGTACTGTTGGTGTGTATCATACCTTATCGTCATGTGATTGGTTAGTCAACATGCACTAACACCTGTCTACTGTCAGTCACTGAGATGAATCATTTACATTGCTGGATTCATTAAAAACTGTTCATCTGATGGGTTTTGGATGTTCTTGGGTTTATTTATTTGTTGGAGGGCCTATACATGAGGCTGACTTTACCATACTATCCTGGAGGTATACTTACACACCCAGCATCATTACTTTTTGAATGTTAATATCTCTCAACATTACACCATGTGAAATTCGAATATAATATCTTTTCATTAGCTTCTTTCTGTTCTGCGGCTGCATGAAATGGCAAACATAACGTGGATTCAGAGATTTACATTTGTTTACTTCATGTTTTTGGCTGCCTGATGAAATGGTATCATCTGTTACTTACGGTGGTTTAGCCAACCGGTAGTCTACGGCTTAGCGGTGTGTTCAATAGATTCCACGATCCGGACAGGAGCGAGTGCTCAGCTCGTTCTCGATACTGAACCCGTGTGCTCAATGAAATGTACTCCCACTGTGACTTTGACATCAGTACCACCCACCGGGCGAAATTGCGTGAAAAGCTTCCCCTATACTCGGTGTACGTGCTTACGTTTTTATAGTGGTTTTGCTTTATTCTCACTGGGCTGAGTTGAGCCGTAAGGGCGGTGATCCAGTCAGAACTAGCTCATCTATGACGTGATGATGGTATTGTATCCTGACCTGCCTCTTGTTGCTCCAGAGCCCTGGTGTTCTGGCGGCTGTGGATACCACCATCCACAAGGCAGTGGGAGAGCGCTTCAAGATCTCCGGCTTCCCCACCGTCAAGTACTTTGAGAAGGGAGAGGAGAAGTTTACGCTACCCCACCTCAGGAGCAAGGATAAGATCATAGAGTTTCTACAGAAGTGAGTCATGATCTTTAACTTTGTTCTGCTTTTCTATAATTCAGGGTCTACCTGCCAGCACAGGATTAGTGTCATATGCTGATCAATGGGCTTCAACTCAGGCAGTTATCAACATTTCTAGTCACAAGTGTTGGTGTGTATCATACCTTATCATCATGTCTGGTTTTGTTATACCAGCCCCCAGGCACCCCCTCCCCCAGAGCAGTCCTGGGAAGACAAGCCGTCCAGCGTCAGCCATCTAGGAATGGAGGACTTCAGGGAAGCGCTGAAGAAGAAGAAGCATGCCCTCGTCATGTTTTATGCTCCATGTAAGTGTAACCAGTGGGAATTGACCTTGGGTCTCCCGTTTGCCAACCCAATGTCTCAACCATTAGACCAAAAGGACATCCTAAAGGTCCAAGGTTGATATTTGACTATTAAGTCTCAGGCTGGGCTACCTCATGAGTTCACTTCCAAATAACCTCCCGTCACATCACCATGTAAGCACCCTGCCTGCCAGACGACAACAACAACACAACAACTTGTTAATGTCCAATATAACTACATTTTGATTTATGATTGATTGGATTTTTACACCACCAATTTTTGATGACCTATTTTCCCCAGGGAACTAAAGGATTTAAGTCCAGTTTTACACCACCAGTACATAAATCATAAGCCTTTTTCTCTGCCAACATCTGCCATCATCTGATGAAGCAACACCTAAGCTGTGAAGGGACCAGAAAATGACAGAATGCCCAAAATAGACTTGTAGTGCTAGAGGGGTAAACATTGTAGATGACATTGACAGGTACAGCATCTCAATATTGTTTCATTGGACACTCACTCACTCACTTTCCAGTTGATGCAGGACATGTTCATGTGATGAACCGACTCGCAAGCAGCCCTGAAGTCACTGTCTGATAAGAGCCTTCAAAGACTGCGCTCATCACCACTGCACCTTCCGTCTTCCTATTAGTGAACATGAAGCAAAACAACTCCTAAATGCCTCTTGGCTTTTCCTCTACGAGGCAGCACGAGGCAATAACAACCTTCTCTTTTTCTTTCTCTACTCCAAGGCTGAGTCCCATATGGCACCCAACCGGGAGACAGGGAGTGGAGTTCCATTTGGGAGGCAGGCAACGTTGTCTAATCCTCTGTGGAACATCCTCCTGTCAGTGGCTTTGAGAGATCAAACTAGTCACTAACACATGAAGACTCTCTAATCAAATGCCTTCAGTTATGTTCATTGTTACCTAAAGGAGGTCTTCCGTCTCTTCTAATTTCCAGCCTCCTCTTCGTCAGATTTTCTTCTGAACTAAACTGCTGCCTATACACATATGCCAGGGAGGGTAACGTTACCTCCACCTATCCCGGGAAATTCCTGCTAATTAACTTTTATGTTGCCCTTCATGAAATGCTTGTTTGTGTCGTACCTTTTTAAGCTAATTAGTGGGGAAATATTCTAATTTACAACACAAATGCTTAAGGGTGATTTAATTGAGGACCGAAAGCTATATTTGAATTGTCACTTTTAGGTGTGAAGTCTAGACAAAGAGTTTGTATATTATAACCTACACATATTGGAGAGAAAAAGCACATACAGGATATAAACTCAGCAAAAAAAGAAACTTTTTTTTTTTTTTCTGGACCCTGTCTTTCAAAGATCATTTGTAAAAATCCAAAACTTCACAGATCTTCATTGTAAACGGTTTAAACATTGTGTCCCATACTTGTTCAATGAACCATAAACATGCACCTGTGGAACGTTCGCTAAGACACTAACAGCTTTAGACGGTAGGCAATTAAGGTCACAGTTATGAAAACTTAGGACACTAAAGAGGCCTTTCTACTGACTGAAAAACACCAAAAGAAAGATGCCCAGGGTCCTTACTCATCTGCGTGAACGTGTCTTAGGCATGCTGCAAGGAGGCATGAGGACTGCAGTTGTGGCCAGGGCAATAAATTGCAATGTCCGTACTGTGAGACGCCTAAGACAGTGCTACAGGGAGACAGGACGGACAGCTTATCATCCTCGCAGTGGCAGACCACGTGTAACAACACCTGCACAGGATCGGTACAACCCAAACATCACACCTGCTGGACAGGTACATGATGGCAACAGCAACTGCCCGAGTTACACCAGGAATAAAATCAAATGTTATTTGTCACATGCAGATGTTAATGCAAGTGTAGCGAAATGCTTGTGTTTCTATTTCCGACAATGCAGCAATATGCAACGAGTAATCGAGCCTAACCATTTCACAACAATTACCTTATACACACACAAGTGTAAAGGAATGAATAAGAATATGTACATAAAAAAATATATATGAATGAGTGATGGTATAGAACGGCATAGGCAAGATGCAGTAGATGGTATAGAGTACAGTATATACAGATGAGATGAGTAATGTAGGGTATGTAAACATTATATGAAGTGGCATTGTTTAAAGTCGCTAGTGATACATTACATCAAGATGGCAAGATGTAGTAGATGGTATAGAGTATATACAGATGAGATGAGTAATGTAGGGTATGTAAACATGATATAAAGAGGCATTGTTTAAAGTGGCTAGTGATACATTTATTACATAAATGTTTCCAGTGGCTGCAGTTGAGTCAGTATGTTGGTAGCAGCCACTCAATGTTAGTAATGGCTGTTTGACAGTCTGATGGCCTTGAGATAAGCTGTTTTTCAGTCTCTCGGTCCCTGCTTTGATGCACCTGTATTGACCTCGCCTTCTGGATGATAGCAGGGTGAACAGGCAGTGGCTCGGCTGGTTGTTGTCCTTGATGATCTTTTTCTTGTGACATCGGGTGGTGTAGGTGTCCTGGAGGGAAGGTAGTTTGCCCCCGGTGATGCGTTGTGCAGACCTCACTACCCTCTGGAGAGCCTTACTGTTTTGGGTGGAGCAGTTGCCGTACCAGGCGGTGATACAGCCCGACAGGATGCTCTCGATTGTGCATCTGTAAAAGTTTGAGTGCTTTTGGTGACAAGCCGAATTTCTTCAGCCTCCTGGGGTTGAAGAGGCGCTGCTGTGCCTTCTTCACCACGCTGTCTGTGTGGGTGGACCAATTCAGTTTGTCCATGATGTGTACGCTGAGGAACTTAACTTTCTACCCTCTCCGCTACTGTCCCGTCGATGTGGATAGGGAACGCACAATCCCTCCATCAGGGCTCAGACTGTCCGCAATAGGCTGAGAGAGGCTGAACTGAGGGATTGTAGACCTGTTGTAAGGCAGGTCCTCACCAGACATCACTAGCAACAACGTCGCCTATGGGCTCAAACCCACCTTCGCTGGACCAGACAGGACTGGCAAAGTACTCTTCACTGACGAGTCTCGGTTTTGTCTCACCAGGGGTGATGATCGGATTTGCGTTTATCATAGAAGGAATGAGGGCTACACCGATGCCTGTACTCTGGAGCGGGATCGATGTGGAGGGTCCGTCATGGTCTGGGGTGGTGTGTCACAGCATCATCGGACTGAGCTTGTCATTGCAGGCAGTCTCAATGCTGTACATTACAGGGAAGACATCCTCCTACCTCATGTGGTATCCTTCCTGTAGGCTCATCCTGACATGACCCTCCAGCATGACAATGCCACCAGCCATACTGCTCGTTCTGTGCGTGGTTTCCTGCTAGACAGGAATGTCAAGTGTTCTGACATGGCCAGGGAAGAGCCCGGATCTCTATCCCATTAAGCACGTCTGGGACCTGTTGGATCGGAGGGTGAGTGCAAGGGCCATTCCCCCCAGAAATGTCCGGGAACTTGCAGGTGCCTTGGTGGAAGACTAGGGTAACATCTCACAGCAAGAACTGGCAAATCCATGAGGAGGAGATGCACTGCAGATACTGACTGTTACTTTTGATTTTGTTCAGTGACACATTATCCCATTTCTGTTTGTCACATGTCTGTGGAACTTGTTCAGTTTGTCTGTTGTTGAATCTTATGTTCATACAAATATTTACACGTTACGTTTGCTGAAAATGAACACCTTTTACAGTGAGAGGACGTTTCGTTTTTTGTTGAGTTCACTATAGCTCTGCCACCAATTACAGAAGGAGATTCAACAGATTTTACATTCTTCTACTATGAAATGAAAATGGGAAAATCAAAGTAGAAGGCTTGCTGCGGCACCCTGTAGTTCTGTTCTTGAATGTCAATGATTACTGTACCTGAAAGGGACTGAGAATGACTAAGGAGGCTTTCACAAGAAAAGGACAGGGTTCTTATGTGACAATAATGATTTCTAGTCACTTTTCAGCAGAAAACAATCCAGAAGTGTTCACTTAAGTTCAGACCCGTTCTTGGACATGTTCTTACCAACAAAAGTGGCACCAGTAAGCACTTGTAACAAGTGAGTATGTACAGTAGTTGTCTCCAAGCAGGTGTGGCCTCTCTCTGGCTGCTGTGTATCCCTGCTGAGAAACACCTGTAAAAGACATGAAGAAAAGGTTGCCATTAGATATCCAGCATTTTAGCGGTTGTTATCCCCTCTTCTGAAACGGCAGAGTAGTTAGAGCAGAGTGGTTAGAGCGTTGGACTAGTAACCGGAAAGTTGCAAGTTCAAACCCCCAAGCTGACAAGGTATCTGTCGTTCTGCCCCTGAACAGGCAGTTAACCCACTGTTCCTAGGCCGTCATTGAAAATAAGAATTTGTTCTTAACTGACTTGCCTAGTTAAATAAAGGTAAAATAAAAACTTTAGGTCTTCAAGAGAGGAGCCATTAGCTGTTCACTGTGGTCAATGAGGCAGGTCCACATTAACCAACCCCCACAGGCCTGGAGCCAAGCCCATCCTCTCAGCTCTGATAATTATCGGTGGGGTGTGTATGTATAATCACTCTCATCATGGTCCATAAATGAGGTGGTGCAGAGCGTGTCACAATCCAGGCTTTGTTTCGCAGAGGCAGAAATCTGAATACATTTTTATCTTTTGGAAAATGTGCCATTCAACAAAACTTTTAGTGAGGAGTTGAGATGCTTGATTCACCTTTTTGCTAACCTTCGTATCACTGTGGTGAACTATGGCTGTGACGTCAGTCAGTTAGCAAAGTGGACAGCTTGTCAAACTGACTGTGTGACACACAGGAGGGCTGTAAATGTGCCTGTCCCTGTATGTAAAGGGCTGGGTGCGTGCACACACACATGAACACCAATCCTCTCACCTGGTGTGTGTGTGTGGTGTTCAGGGGGCCGGTGACGGATATGAATCTCCCGAGGAAAGCGCCAGGGAGGTTTCATTTATGACTCCAGTAAAGGGATTTATACCTCGCTATAAAATACAAGTGCACCATTACTAATGTGGGGTAATTGTGTAAGTGACATGCAGGGACAGAGAGTGTGTGTTGCGTGCATTCTTGCCTGTGTGTTTGTGTGAGAGAAAAGGAGAGCATATGACCATAGATTAGACATTTTGTGTGCTTGAATTACAATTTCTCCTGTTATAATGTTGTTGTGTAGTATTCATGTCAGTTGGGGTGAGCCAAATGTCACATTCTAGTTGGGGTGAAAGGCA
The DNA here is from genome assembly GCF_034236695.1 of Oncorhynchus nerka. NCBI lineage: Eukaryota > Metazoa > Chordata > Actinopteri > Salmoniformes > Salmonidae > Oncorhynchus > Oncorhynchus nerka. The sequence goes on from NC_088396.1 coordinate 39,428,280, forward strand.
GTTCACAACATTAAAGGCCAACGGTCATGCTGTGATAATGACCATAATTCTATGCTCCCTAACAGGGTGTCCCCACTGCAAGAACGCTGTCCCTCATTTCACCACTGCAGCAGATCTCTTTAAAGAGGACCGCAAGGTGAGCCTTCCTCCAGCCCTCTCCTGAATCTCACATCTCTTTTCTCTTTCTTAATGTACTGATGATGACACTACTACTCATTTAGATGACCCTCTCTGACACTACTGCTCATTTAGATGGCCCTCTCTGACACTACTGCTCATTTAGATGGTCCTCTCTGACACTACTACTCATTTAGATGGTCCTCTCTGACACTACTACTCATTTAGATGGCCCTCTCTGACACTACTACTCATTTAGATGGTCCTCTCTGACACTACTACTCATTTAGATGGTCCTCTCTGACACTACGGCTCATTTAGATGACCCTCTCTGACACTACTACTCATTTAGATGGTCCTCTCTGACACTACTACTCATTTAGATGGTCCTCTCTGACACTACGGCTCATTTAGATGGCCCTCTCTGACACTACTACTCATTTAGATGACCCTCTCTGACACTACGGCTCATTTAGATGGCCCTCTCTGACACTACTACTCATTTAGATGACCCTCTCTGACACTACGGCTCATTTAGATGGTCCTCTCTGACACTACTGCTCATTTAGATGGCCCTCTCTGACACTACTACTCATTTAGATGGCCCTCTCTGACACTACTACTCATTTAGATGGCCCTCTCTGACACTACAGTACTACTCATTTAGATGGCCCTCTCTGACACTACTGCTCATTTAGATGGCCCTCTCTGACACTACGGCTCATTTAGATGGCCCTCTCTGACACTACGGCTCATTTAGATGGCCCTCTCTGACACTACGGCTCATTTAGATGGCCCTCTCTGACACTACAGTACTACTCGTTTAGATGGCCCTCTCTGACACTACGGCTCATTTAGATGGCCCTCTCTGACACTACTGCTCATTTAGATGGCCCTCTCTGACACTACTGCTCATTTAGATGGCCCTCTCTGACACTACAGTACTACTCGTTTAGATGACCCTCTCTGACACTACTACTCATTTAGATGGCCCTCTCTGACACTACTACTCATTTAGATGGCCCTCTCTGACACTACTACTCGTTTAGATGGCCCCTCTGACACTACTGCTCATTTAGATGGCCCTCTCTGACACTACAGTACTACTCATTTAGATGGCCCTCTCTGACTACTACTCATTTAGATGGCCCTCTCTGACACTACTACTCATTTAGATGGCCCTCTCTGACACTACGGCTCATTTAGATGGCCCTCTCTGACACTACTGCTCATTTAGATGGCCCTCTCTGACACTACAGTACTACTCATTTAGATGGCCCTCTCTGACACTACAGTACTACTCATTTAGATGGCCCTCTCTCTCTGACACTACTGCTCATTTTAGATGGCCCTCTCTGACACACTACTGACACTCATTTAGATGGCCCTCTCTGACACTACTGCTCATTTAGATGGTCTCTGACACTACTGCTCATTTAGATGACCCTCTCTGACACTACTGCTCATTTAGATGGTCCTCTCTGACACTACTGCTCATTTAGATGGCCCTCTCTGACACTACGGCTCATTTAGATGGCCCTCTGACACTACGGCTCATTTAGATGGCCCTCTCTGACACTACTACTCATTTAGATGGTCCTCTCTGACACTAGATGGCTGACACATTTAGATGGCCCTCTCTGACACTACAGTACTGCTTAGATGGCCCTCTGACACTACTCGTTTAGATGGCCCTCTCTGACACTACAGTACTGCTCGTTTAGATGGCCCTCTCTGACACTACAGTACTCATTTAGATGGCCCTCTCTGACACTACTACTCATTTAGATGGCCCTCTCTGACACTACAGTACTGCTCGTTTAGATGGCCCTCTCTGACACTACGGCTCATTTAGATGGCCCTCTCTGACACTACTGCTCATTTAGATGGCCCTCTCTGACACTACTGCTCATTTAGATGGCCCTCTCTGACACTACAGTACTCGTTTAGATGGCCCTCTCTGACACTACTCATTTAGATGGCCCTCTCTGACACTACTGCTCATTTAGATGGCCCTCTCTGACACTACTACTCGTTTAGATGGCCCTCTCTGACACTACAGTACTACTCATTTAGATGGCCCTCTCTGACACTACTACTCGTTTAGATGGCCCTCTCTGACACTACTACTCGTTTAGATGGCCCTCTGACACTACAGGACTACTCGTTTAGATGGCCCTCTCTGACACTACAGTACTACTCGTTTAGATGGCCCTCTCTGACACTACTACTCATTTAGATGGCTCCTTCTCCCTCTTTTAACTCTAATACCCGCTGACTCCCTGACTCAGTCACGCTTTCCAGTTGTTAACAAGATCCTCCCTAGCTGTCTGACTCATACATACACACACACTCTAATGCAAACTCCTTGAACAACAGTGGAACGTGCATCGCTGCACTCTCGGCTTAGCATTGTTAATCATTATAACACACTAAATGACCACAAACACAAAGAAGGTGAAGTGTTGTTGGAATAAATTACTTGAATACATCACGTGTAATGGTTGTGACACTCTTTCTTAATCCAGCAAAGCTCTTTGGTATTTGGCATGCATATCTTTCATTATTCATATTGTTGGAATGTGGATATCAATCTCTGATGCTAACATTAGAAACATTTACTAAATCACTGAATGTGTGAGGTAACTCTTCATTCTGGTCTTAATGCTGTAAGTATTGATATGTCAAGGGAATAGTTATTGTTGTTCAGAATCAGATCTGCAATGTTCATTGTCAGCCCAGAATGTGTCTGATTGGTGAATCGCTCTGCTGTGGATCAGCACAGCCACCCAGCCTAGGTCCAAGAATGAGTGTCTTTATTCCAGACGCACGCACAGCACCATCACCATCTACTGGCTCTCTGATTATATGATTATATTATAGGCCAGATCCCATTCACGGGGTGGGGTTGAAACAAGTGACTCTCTAATGTGTCCGTTCCGTCACGGAGACTCTCAATGGTCCAGAGGAGAACTGTTGTCTGCAACGCTGCTTGTCTGAAGGATCTCCTGTGTCAACGCCGAGTAAACAACACTGAGAACAGATTCAGATGTCTGCAGGTGGGGTGTGGTGTTGCAACCTCCATTTCACTGTCACAATAAGAGTTTGGGGGAGAACAAATGCTCAAAAGCTCTGTGTAGCCAGGGCTGGCGGGAGGCTGGGCAGGGATGCTGTAGTGGTTGTGTGAGGAGCAAGGATGTGTGATGCACATATCCACAGAAGGGACTTCTCTTAACATCCCCAACTACTTCTCATGCTCCTTCTTCTCCCTCTCTGTCCCTGGGTTTTGGAGGTAAAGGGGTGACTGGGCAGGAGTGAAGAAGAGCAGCTCATTCAGCCCTGCTCACTATTTATAGTGTAAAGCATAAGCCCCAGTCAGTGTATTGGCAATGTGCAGGAGTAGATGTGGATAATAGTGTCGTCAGGACCAGTGTCACAGTACTCCTTAGTATCGTGACAAGGACACTTTTGGAAAACGGCCCTGATGTTGGAAACAAACATTGTGACATTTAGACATTTTTAGTCGGTTAGCAGATGTTCTTATCAAGAGTGACTAACATGAGCAATTATGGTTAGGTGCCTTGCTCAAGGGCACATCGACAGATTGCTCAGGGATTTGAACCAACAACCTTTGGTTACTGGCCCAACGCTCTTAACCGCTAGGCTACCTGTCACCCCGGCATTCTGTTGTCATCCAGAGTCATGTATTTATTTTCCAACCATTAGAACACAATATTTTACTCACAGCAGCAGGAGGTTTTTAAAGGACCGGTTTGATCTGCTTCCTTTTTTTTCATTTTTGCCATGGAAAAAATATTGTCATACTGGTATGGTCACAGCCCTATATCAGTCTATTGGGCTACTTCTCTGCCTCGTTTACCCAAGACAAACACCACCAGCTTAGCTCTGGCTTTGAAGAACACCCCAATTAAACACCACATACCGTATTGTATGAAAGAGAAAGGAGGAATAGGGAAGAATAAGTGGGCTATCAGTGTGCATGCAGAGGCTTTGTACAATGCAAGCAATGTTCTTTTTCTGATTGAACGGAATGTCAGCATATTCCGTCATATAAAAAGAGGAGGCTGGCCGGAATCACGTCTTACAAAAATCTAAGTTGTAATTTTGATGAGAACACTGTAGTGATTCGTGAAGCGGTGAAATTGCCTTTTTGATACAGCAGCCTAATAACCTCCTTATGCAGGGTGGATTTTTCTGCTACACACAAACTCACACACTGTCATTAATTAGTACCTCAGGTAGATAGTCCACAAGTGATTTTCCTACTCTGGAAGACATGCATGTGTGACTTGATGTGAATACTTACGTTAGTTCCCCAAGCTTAGTGCCTTAGCTTTGGCTCTGTAGGCTGACACAGTCCTGTGGTGCATAGAAGATCTGGGTTTGAACCCAGTCACACACACTGCCTGTCTTCTTTAAGCACAATATGAAGTGTCTCTAAAGCCTTGTTCACACTGCACAATGCTCAAATCCGTTTTATTTTTGGAATACTGACTGTCCAAACCGCAAGTTATAGGTGACCAAATTGGATTTGTGTCTTCAGACTATAGTAATTTTCTGACATGGCTACGCTAGTTGTCATGGTAATAACAGCGTAAAAACCACTTGTGGGCACATGAATCAGATTTCACTGTTAGACACAAGTCACATGACCAGGAATCAGATTTGTGTTATCAGATTTTAAAGCACCTACAAAGGTGTTTTGAAATGTAGCTTGAAATATCAAATTTTTTTGTGCTTTTTGGCTGTTCAGACTGCAGGGAAATAATCATTTTGAATTGGATATGCAAAAAAAAATGAATTTAAGTCCATTCAAACTGCCAGTGTGGACAAGGATTTATATACTTCCAACTGTCCTCTACACAGTATCTCTCAATGCTCATTGTTGAAGCTCTTGTGTTGTGATCAATGAGATGTTGTTGGAGATCTTATTAACCAGAGGGAATCAATAACTGCATTGGCCAGAAACCTTTGGAAAAACAATCCTTTTACAACATCATTCTCCTCATGTCAATTTACTCCAACTCTGATTGATCGTACTGGGCTGAGTCTGTGTGTCAGTCTGTTCTACAGTAAGTGATGGTATGGTGCTGCTGTAAGACACCCGGTATGGGGAAATGCTACGTACTGTAATACACGCATCCACTGTTTCTAAGCAGGTGCTGGAGATCAAAATGTATATATTCATGTAAATGTTCAGACACATGCATATTTTATGTTCCTATGTGCTTGGTTGAAAATGTTTCAACCTTTTGGTCTTAAAAACATAATCTAGGTCAGTGGTTCCCAACTCCAGTCCTCGAGTACCTTCCAACAGTACACATTTTTGTTGTAGCCCCAGACAACAACAAAAAACACCTGATTAAACTCATTGAGGGCTCGATGATTAGTTGAATCTGGTGTGTTTGTCCAGGGTTACAATACTGTTGGGAGGACTGAAGTTGGGAAACAGTAAAAATACCCCTTTGACATTGAAAATGGCAAGAGACCTCTCTGAACTGTGAGATACCTCTTATGTTGACAGGTTCCTTATTGGCCATGCAGACACACACACAACAATCTAAGAAGGGTTTAACCATTCATCTGTGCTTTGACAGTAATGCTGAATCCTTCCATTTATGTTTTCACTCACTGAACAGAGCGTGTTAGACAACGGCTTTAATCATTTAAATAATGTATTTTTAAATGTCTGAGATGAGCATTTCATGTTGTTATTATAGGCGACATGTCAGAGGATTCACCTGTCTGAGCAACACGTCAAACTGTCCAATTAGTTTAGCCTCACCGAGACATCAATCATTTACATATTCAACATATTGGTCCTCAGGTGACTGATGGTGGTTACTTGATGGTGACAAGCTGAATGTGCTGCCCCAAATGGCACCTTATTCCCTCTTAAAAATAGTGCACTACATAGGGAATGGGATGTCATTTGGGACACGGCTGCTGACATTTGAGCCATCCAGAAGGACAAGCCGAGCAGAGGGAGGGGGTGAGCTATGTTTCAGAGAGATGGTATTTACGGCTCATTTGTGCTGGGTTTTTTTTCTGACTGCCGTGCTGTGACAGACCCGACATAAATCTCTTTTGTTGTTTTATGTAGGAGTGATTGGTTTTCTTTTCCCACCCACTCTTAATGGTCTAGCTTGATAGGAATGTATTAGGCATTTTTCTTAAAGGGGATGTTCATTATTTTACTTTATTTGATTTAACTAGGCAAGTAAGTTAAGAAATAATTCTTATTTACAATGACGGCCTACACCGGCCAAACCTGGACGACGCTGGGCCAGTTGTACGCCTCCCTATGGGACTCCCAATCACGGCCGGTTGTGATACAGCCTGGAATCAAACCAGGGTGTTTGTAGTGACGTCTCTAACGCTGAGATGCAGTGCCTTAGATCGCTGCGCCACTCGGGAGCCCCAATGGTAGATGGTTCCTTACCCTAAAATGTGTCTATGGGACAGGAGAAACTGTTATCCATGTTATGGATTTATTTAAACAGACATTACAAACTTACAGCTCTGGGTTAAAGGGAAAGTTTGACATTTTGCTCAGTTGCTAGCTAAAATGGCTAGCTAAAAATCTATAGGAGTGATGGGGGCAAATGAGCAGGTGAGGAACCATCTAACAATAAGTGGTAAACGGAACTTCCCCTTTAACCCAGTTGGCTTTGCAGGCTGAATTTGAGTGTGCCGGGAATCAATGCAGACGCAGAACAACTCAGTCGGTGCCAAAGTAGCCGTGTTGAAATAATTTACTGTAAATGTCCACATTCTTGTTGTGAATAACTTTATAGTATTTTACAACATGCACACATTTTACCCTAGTAGGCTTGTTCATTGTCCAGCGCATATGGCAACAAAAATGTAAACGCTTTAGAACAATCATAATGCTTTTAACCGCTCATGAAATTTGTTTCAAAGAAATGCAATACAATCCTACACATCCATGAGGTTCTTATGCAACTGATCATTGTCTAAACTAGTTGTGGTTGCTGTTACAGATTTCAGTTCTGTGGATGACAATATCATGTTGAAGCTACAGTAAGCTACTATATGCTTTGTCCCTCAGATTGCCTATGCTGCTGTGGACTGCACTAAAGGACCGAACCAAGAACTGTGCAAGCAGGAGGGTGTGGAGGGCTACCCCACGTTCAACTACTACAACTATGGGAAGTTTGCAGAAAAATACAACGGAGAACGAGGGGTAAGTGACATCTTCTGCCGAGTCCCCAACAACCGGTTTTCACGGGAAATGGAAAGAGTCTGTGATGCGACTTCCGCTTTTGGATGGTGACACTCCATTTTAGCTCCTCCTCCATGTTTACTGGATTGGTTAACCAGTACAGAAGAGAACCTCCCCCAAAATTATTTTAATTAGTTACAATTCATATAAGGAAATCAGTCAATTGAAATAAATTCATTAGGGACTAATCTATGGATTTCACATGACTGGGAATACAGATATGCATCTGATCACAGATAGGTAGGGGCATGGATCAGTATCTGCTGACCACCATTTGCCTCATGCAGCGTGACACATCTCCTTCACGTGGAGTTGATCAGGCTGTTGATTGTGGCCTGTGGAATGTTGTTCACTTCTTCAATGGCTGGGCGAAGCTGCTGTATATTTGCGGGAACTGGATAATGCTGTCGCACATGTTGATCCAGAGCATCCCAAACATGCTCAATGGGTGGCATGTCTGAGTATGCAGGCCATGGAAGAACTGGGACATTTTCAGGTTTCTTGGCCAGGTCGCAGTTGTAAATGAGAACTTGTTCTCAACTGGCCTACCTGGTTAAATACAGGTGAAATAAATAAAAAAGGTTCCAGGAATTGTGTACCGATCCTTGTGACATGGCGCCGTGCATTAGGTGATGGCGGCAGATGAATGGTACGACAATGAGCCTCGGGATCTCGTCACTGTATCTCTGCATTCAAATTGCCATCGATAAAATGCAATAGTGTTCATTGTCTGTAGCTTATGCCTGCCCATACCATAACCTCACCTCCACCATGGGGCGCTGTTCACATTACAAACCCACAGTTTCATCAGCTGTCCAGGTGGCTGGTCTCAGACGATCCCGCAGGTGAAAAAAAAGGATTTGGAGGTCCTGAGCTGGTGAACATTCCTGCAGTCAGCATGCCAATTGCACACTCCCTCAAAACTTAAGACATCCGTTGCATTGTGTTGTGATACAACTGCACATTTTAGTGGACTTTTATTGTCCCTAGCACAAGGTGCACCTGTGTAATCATGTTTAATCAGCTTCTTGATATGTCACACTTGCCAGGTGGATGGATTATCTTGGCAAAGGAGAAATGTTCACTAATAAGCAAATTTGTGCATTTTAGAGAAATAAGCTTTTTGTCCGTATTGAACATTACTGCAATCTTTTATTTCAACTCATTAAACATGGGACCAACACTTTACATGTTTCATTTGATGTTTTTGTTCAGTGTAGTTTCAGGCGTTTCTTTTGATCCTGCTACGCTAGGTTATAGTCTTAGTGCCCTATTAAAAGATCATTTATACACTTTTGTTGTCCTTTGAATATGGAATCTTTCAACTTTCACAATTTCAATACTTTCTGTATTGATAAATTCTGCCTTATAATACATTTACACTGTTAACCTCTACATCTTTATAACAGGCCTCTCCTGTCTTCCTCTCCCCAGGAGGCGGGGTTTATAGGTTTCATGCGCAGCCTGCGGGGGCGGGACCAGGGCAAGAGGAAGGAGGAGCTTTAAGGCAGGGTGTGGTGAGGAGGAGGAGCCTGTCGTTGCACTGTGACCCTGGACAGGGGCCTCTTAGCACTGACATCTAGTGATGTCATCATGATCTGACATCACGGGGCGGGGACTTGTGAACCTCAGCGTTTCAGCGAAAGGCAATTTTTTTTATACTGATATAGATCGATCATGTGATCAGCTTTGTAATAACAGTGGGATTACCTACCGTGTGACCACTTGAGACCATTTTTTTTTTCTTGATAAAAAAACAAAAGAAACATGAAAATGTTGCCCAAATACTGTGACTGCATTTGTGAAAAGCTACACCTTATACTGTATCTATGCAATACCGGACCCTCCCTTTCAGATCCACTCTTGTGTGGTTGGTTGGTGGCTGTACTGGTGGTTGGATGGTGGGGAAACCACCTACAGTACTGTACATCACAGGGACCATCACTACAGTACTACCGGTCACTACATCCTTGTTCATTCACCTCAAGAGGAATACAATCTAAGCATACAACTATTTGTTTCAATATAACTCTTTCGATATTTGTGTACATAAGTGTCTATTAGGTATGGGTTTGTTTCAGGATGATAAGGATCAGGATCTAATAGCTAAAACTGTGGCCTTTTTAATAAATATGTATGAAAGCTAATCACTCAGCGCAGAGTCAGACAGATAGTAGGGTAGTGAATGATACGAGGCCCTAAAACATAAAGCTCTTATAGTGGTGTGTTGAAGCCTGGTGCTTCTGTTTTTCCACGTGTTTCCAAGTCAGCTATGAGAGAAAGAGATGACAAATCAGACACAAATGTAAAATGACCCAAATAAATTAGAATTATGTTACTGTGCTGAACCTGGGGGCGGCAGGGTGACCTAGTGGTTAGAGCATTGGACTAGTAACCGAAAGGTTGCAAGTTCAAATCCCCGAGCTGACAAGGTACAAATCTGTCATTCTGCCCCTGAACAAGGCAGTTAACCCACTGTCATTGAAAATAAGAATTTGTTCTTAACCAACTTGCCTAGTTAAATAAAGGTAAAACACGTTTTTTTAAAACTCCAGACGTCAATGATTTACAGAAGCCTCCTGTTGTCGTAGTGATATTATTTTTTACTGTAGACGTGTTGGTTGTCTAGCAACAAAACCAACGTGCAACTATGGGGCGCAACAGACGGGGTTGTTGACAACATGTAAACTTTATTTCGTCTCCAATGTTTATTGAAAACAAATACATTTGAACAAAGAGCAATTGTCTCTCAAAAGCATTGTTGCATTTGTTGGTTAGCTAGCTAGCAAATGTTTTGCCACACCTCAAAACGAGACATAAAACTAGCTGAAAGGAGCCACCTATGATTCCCAATGTGGCAGCTTCTTGTCATTGTTGCTAGCTATCTGCCATCCAGAATCACAACAGCATACAGAGTTCTGACCCATTGAAGTGTGCACATCATTTCCATGTCAGCTAACCCATCTCTTGTCCTGCATTCCTTTTAGTGTTACTTGCCTCTTGCAAGTGTTTTTCCATGATATCATCGAAGACCAATTCAAAACAAAGCCCTTGGAAAAGATCTGGGGCCAAATATGGTCATTAATGTGCCATTTCCACAGGAACAAGACTGCGCCAGTCCCTCCCTTTTTGTCTCTAGCAATCAGAACCAGTCAGCTCAATATCAGGAGTCATATGGGATTATGATTAGAAAAGATCCAGGATATCAGTTCCATCTGAACAAAGTCAAGAATCCAAGAGCATATTGCCTCTGTGTGTGTCTCTGTCCTCGTCTGAGAAATGTTATCCCATATGTCCCAGGACATCCAAATGGATGACTTCAGATTTCACAGTGCAGAGGTGTGTGAGAAAGTCGATGGACATCCTTAACACCCCCACCACACACACACACACCACCCGAGCTTGGCACCATCATCAATACCGGAGCCATTATCTTTGTGGCGACTTTAAGGCTGTGTGTTTTTAACTCCCCGACTTACGCCGCTATAAATATTTAAAGGCCTATCTGTAGCTGAACTTGTGTTTTATTATTCAGGAGTTTGGTTCCTTTCATTATTGAATAAGGTTCTCAGGGATAGCGAAAACACAATTAAAGGGAACTAGCTTGTTGTATTAATTTGTGTTGCAGTTAGATGGTTTTGAGCTCTAGAGTCTCCACATTTAAAATAATTGTTTACATTTGTCTTGTATGGAAAAATAACTAAATGTATAGATCAATGGTCCAGTTTACTTTTCCTGTTCGAAGTAATGGCAGGAAGTATTACATAAAACATGTTGTGCAGATGGGGGTTAATGAACTGACTAATACTGTACATGGTTTGGGTTTCTAAATGGATTATTTGCAAATGAAAAGTCTTAAATGAACTGCAGACTGACATAGAACACGGTCTCCAATCAATGTTACCATAACATTTCTGCATCATGCAAAACCAGCTGCGACATCGCAGAACGTTGGGAGAATGCTTTACTGTATGGAGCTGGATTTTGACACACATGCTGTTTTTTTAGATGTTCAGTTTTCTTTCTGTTGGGATGGTTTGCTTTGTTTTCTTTGACTTTTATTTCTGCAGTACAAGGCCTCAGTGCTATCAAATGGTTAAAGACTTGACAAACTTATCATAAACACCACCGTTGTCTCATCCCAAAGCCCTCATATTGTGTGGAAACTGTCACATCTATGCATAGAGGTCATTGTCGCCTTGGTTGACTTTCTGTGCCCAGCCATATGTACAGTTCTGCCCTTCGAATGAGGCCCTTGCTAAAATAAAAAGTCAAACATTTCCAAGATACTGTCGTGTTCTCTATGGATGTTCTCATTTTCAATCATTTATCATCTTTGCAAAATCTCCTTTCATTTTTACTTTAATGCAATGGCTAAGTATTACAATTTACTGATAGATACTTATAGATAGTGAAGAATACCATGTAGCATAAAGTCCGGAGATAGTGAAAGCCAAGAAGACTGGGATTTTTTTGTGTCCAAAGTTTGTGCAAGTATGTTCAACCTATGTCCTGTCAGATCCTAAACACAGATTGCAGCTGATCTTTTTTTTTTTGTTTAGTTACTTACAAACTCAGCCAGAGCAATAGTGTCCAAAGCAGACACGAAACACTGGACAGCCACTATAAAATACATAGAAATGAAATAAATGGAGTTTGACATCAGGGGTCAGTGGCTTGATTGACATAACCGGTGAAGTCCCAGATCTGTTTGTTTCCCAAACAACGTTTGGCATTAGAATTCCACAAGGACTTGGCAAGACAACACAGGCAGATCTGGGACCTAGGCCTAGTGAAAGCTGTTTTGAACCCTCTCACCCCCCTGTCTGGGGTCTGGCCTGGTTCTCCATCATCCAGTCGGGAAGACAAATAGACCTGTAGCGGCTCTCAGCGGAACTGACACCTAGGAGTTTGTGACTAGAGCCTGGGCTGGAAGAGAATGGCGATATGTCCTAAATCAAAAATCCCTCTCTCCTCAGGCAGAGGTACCATCGTTATCACTTATTTGATTATTTAACCTTTATCACTACAGAGTTCTTAACTGTTAAACTTGACTAATAACAGTCTAAAAACCTAGACTCAGTTTTAACTTTGGTTTCTTTAAGACTATGCGTAGCTACTTGAATATACTCCTGCTTGGTAGATGCATCCCACGGCACAGACGTCAGTTCAACATCTAGTTTGATTTACATTTGGTCGAACTGATATGACTTCAACGTTAAATTGACAAAAATTCACCATGACATTGCATTTAGGTTATAGACGTTGGGTGAAAAAAATATGAAATGCCCTTAAATTTATAACTTTTTGCAAATCCTATACATTTTCCATATCAATTAAATGGCAGTGATTTGGGGGGGTTGAAATGACGTAGAAACAATGTTGATTCAACACTTTTTGCTCAGTGGGATACAACGTACAACTGCAGTAGCTAGCTGATTAATGCCTTAGAGTGCAGGACTAGATAACCCACTCAATCACAATTTCACTTGGGAGGATTTTTGTGGGAGCAGGGCATTTTCTCCTGGCTGGTCACAATCCTTTGTATTGAAAGGAGGGTTGCAAACAGTATGAGGAAATGAACCTAGAGCAGCATTTCCCAAACTCTGTCCTGGGGCCCCCCAGGGGTGCACGTTTAGTTTTTTTGCTCCAGCACTACACAGCTGATTCAAATAATCAACTCAGAAAACTTTGATTTTAATTTGTTGTATAGTGCTAGGGAAAAAACGTAAACGTGCACCCCTGGGGGGGCCGAGTTTGGGAAACCCTGACCTAGAGGATTAGCGATTTTTTTTTTTCTGAGTTTTAAAAATGAAAATCAGAATTCAACTTGTTTTCCAATTTGTGTAAAACATTGATATGGAATAACTGAAAACAAATAAATGCATTTTTCATTTTGTTCATACCCGGAAGTACACACCCCTCATAGGGGTATTCACAGGGCTTAGGGGGGGTGTTTACAGCCTATGTTGACAGCAAAAAGAAAGGATTAGACTGTGAGTGTGACAGGAAGATACAAATGCTCATGTTAGCTAAGATTCTGAACTTATTATGAAGTTAGCATCCCAATAAAACAAACTCAAGAACTGAACAAAGTTGGCTTTCGCTAGCGAGCCCTACCTGGTTACTGGCTATAGTCATGCTAGCTAGTGGAAGTAAGTTAGTCCCTCAACCTGCTGCAAGATGAAGCTGCCCGGCCAGATCCACCTGCTGCAGAAAGGTCATATTTCTCCATTACTTTCTGTAGCTAACTTATTTTCCCTGGAGGGCCACATTAGAATATATGTTTGCCATCGCTGGCCAGAATCATTACAGGATTGATTATACATCAAGTGTATGACTGTGTTGACAGATATATCTACTGTAAATCACGTCCAGATATGCTACTTATTTAACTTTTTTAACATGCACAGAATTAAACCACATCCATGTTCTCCTTTTGGAAGGTATTTTCATTATTAAACATGAAATGAACTACACGGAGGAAGAAGTACACTGCATTCAGCACCATGGACAGAACTCTTGTTAACAGGTTGCACAAAAACACAAGAAAGAACATTACATTTAAACTACTCAATCAGTGTGAGGAGTGAAGTCTCTGATGGGCTTTGACGTGAGGAGTGAGTCTGGTATAGTTTCTGAATTCGATATGCGCAGGATTGCTGAGAGGTGAGAGTCGGTAAGAGATGATCTGATCTTGTTATATTTCATCACTGAAAATGTCTGTTCACATACATAGGTCTTCTGAGCATGACTCCTAATCTTTGGAAAGTTTTTTTGTTCATCAAGAGATGCATAGAACCTCGTCAGTGACAATGTGTTGAATAGTTCTCCAATCACTGCATCAGACTGAAGATCAATAAGCTCAAGTTGCAGGTCAGTGAGAGCGTTATCCACATTGAAGGTGAAAGGAGAGGAAACCAACAGCATGTCATTTTAGAAAACTCTTTGAAATCCTCAAATGACGAGAACTCACCGTTCGTAGCAGCAATGTATTCTTCTCCCGGTGGTCATCTGATAGGGAACAGACTAGTAGTGTCGAAAGGTGGAGAAGATTTTTGGCTTCTACTTGGCGGTCAGGAGGAGTAATTTTCATTTGAAGGCTTTGACAAGGCTGTGCATCTGATGTGCTAAAAGGCCCTTCCCTTGTAGTTTGGAATTCAGTTCATTCATTAGGGCCATGATGTCCACGGTGAAGGCAAAATCAGCCAACCATTCTTTATCTTGCAGTTGAGAGAAATCAACATTTTCCTTTCATTTGAAAAAACTCAGCAATCTCCGACTTCAGGTCCCACACCCTTTTAAGCAACTTCCCCAAACTCAGCAATCTCACATTTGTGTGGTAGGGGAGATCTGCATGACCCGACTCTGTCTCTTCCAACAGTGAGACAAACTGCCTGTGGTTTAGATTTTTCTCTTATGAAGTTTACCACTTTAGTGACTGTATCCACAACATGGCTCTTTTCAGAACACATTTACAGAACACCTCCCGATGAATAATGCAATGCAGGAGAAAACAAAATCTGATCTGGGTTCAGCTCTGCTACTTGATCTTGTGTCCTTTTCAAAAAGTCAACGTTTTTTCCTGTCAAGTTTGGGCACCCATCAGTGGTCACTCGGATATCTTTTCAAAACTCAGTCCCAGCTTTGCCACACACTTAGTAACCACCTCCAATAAATATTTCCCCCTGGTTGTGCTCTTCATTGACTGCACTGAAGCAAGCTCCTCTGTAATTTCAAAGTCTGGGGTTTTGCCTCGTAAGAATATCAACAACTGCGCTGTGTAACGTGCATCACTGCTCTCATCCAGGTACAAGGAGAATGGCTTGCTATGTTTAGCAATTTTGTGGGACAGTACATAGCTAGCTCTCCCAATTCCGTCATTTGCTGAATGCAGTTTTGTGAAAAGTCCTTGCTGCTTTTCTTTCGATGCATTTGCCCTCTGCTCAGAAGACACATTCCTACATTTCTCTGCATGCTTCGTCTGGAAGTGTTGGGACAAGCTTTAGTCTTTCAAGACAGCGATGTTCACTTTGCACACAGCTTTCCCTGATACCTCAATAAAGAAATAGTTTGATGTCCACTCTTGCTTGAACACCCTACATTCCCTGATACCTCAATAAAGAACTATGTTAATGTCCACTCTTGCTTGAACACCCTACATTCATTGTCTACTTTCCTTTTCTTTTAAATATTTGATTTAATTTTTTTTTGCAATTTCTAGCTATCTACTATTTGTAACTGTGACGTGTGTGTCAGCCTGTCAGTCAATGTCTGTCCCTGTGCAGTTGTTATTTATACGTGCCTTCATAATGAATGTCCCACAGGCACAGTATGGCATCTGAGCAGATCATTGTGAACTTCATGTAGTTACATCAGCCAGTACAATAACTTCAATTTACCCTTTTTTATTTGTATGGATATACTTCTCCAACATCCTTTCCTGCTCACTGAAAGGCAGGCTAGACTATACTCTTATGAATGTGACTACTGTGACAATTGTTCTACTTTTCTGAATGTATACAGGTGTAGGATCTTAATTTGATCACCCTGTTGCAGAAAATACAAACGTGTAGCGTATTCAAGGTTTAAAAAGGCTTCTATAGTGTTAAATTTCCACGTTAAAATGTCATACTTGATTTTGCCATTACAGAAATGTCAACGAACAACCCACACAATAATTCACATTTCCAGTTGCTGCATTATTATTTTCATGCTGTGAGAAAATGATCAACTCTCTCTCTCTCTCTCTGTCTTGACAATGTTCACTCACAGATGGTATGTAGTCTTGTTGATGGCACCTGCAGGCCTGTTTCAGGGACAACTGGACAGGACACTTCTTGGACTTCAGCTGAGACCCATCTACGTCCTTCAAGGAACGCCCCTTCTTTCCTCTTCCTGTTTTGCATTAAGCTCTCAAGGTGTGTCACCATTTCTCTCATGTCGTGTGGTATTACCTATAGATGGTCCCTAAACACTTTAAAATGGTTTGCCTGTGAATGGTTGTCCACATCATCAGGCTATATACTTGTTACCTGTGTCTTTAAATACTGTGTCCCTCTCACCAAATGTTTATGATTCCTCAGCTGGCCTATGCTTTCTTTCCCCTCTCTTGGGGCGGCAGGGTAGCCTAGTGGTTAGAGCGTTGGACTAGTAACCGGAAGGTTGCAAGTTCAAACCCCTGAGCTGACATCTGTCATTCTGCCCCTGAACAGGCAGTTAACCCACTGTTCCTAGAAAATAAGAATTTGTTCTTAACTGACTTGCCTGGTTAAATAAAGGTCAAATTAAAAAATGTAAATTAAAATTTCTCTCCAGGATACATTAGGGCACCAATCCTATGCAGCCAGGCTGCCAAATCCCCCTCATATCCCCCTCATACTAAACTTTGCTCACTCTTGTTCAACTGCCCTTTGATTGAATCGGTTTAATTAAATGTTTAAATTTGCTTCAAGTGTGGTTTTTACTGAAAGTTGACAGTTGGCACTTGTATGGAGGGAAGAAATTGAAGAAACTCCCTCTCCCCTTATCTTGATGAGTAATACAAGTGAATGTAATTGCTGTATTTGACCTGTGATATAAAATAAAATATAATATTTTACAAGCTAAGACAAAGGGTGACTCGCTTCAGGAAACTAGGCGTGCGTCACTACTTCACAGGAGATGCATTTGAATGTAAACATACATTTTTGATCAAAATGCGTCTTTTGGTAGAAATTCTTTCTGGAACATGTGAACTTTCATGTGCCTTAATAGCAAACGTGTATGCCATCAGTAAATACAAATACAATTGTTGGTTTAGCCACAGAAAAAGACAGAAACCTTACCGCTAGCCATGATTGGCTGAGATAATGGATGGGCTGGACATGCCGAGAGATGAGTTCGGATTAGTCTGCCATGTAGCTCACTTCTGTCTATAACATGAGCTGCTCAGTATGTGTAGTTAATCCTTTTTAATGCAGCTTTTTTTAAAGATATCATGAAGAACTGCAAAAGTGCTGCTAATGCTCCCCACTTTCTGGAGGACCGAGTTTTGAAATCAATGGAATGTCAGGTGGAAGCAGGGTATGATAGCTAAGGAGATGGAGAAAATGTTGGTGTTTGATTGCAAATATGTGGAGGTAGTCGAAAAGAGAACACACAGAAGAATGTTGTATAAAACACCTGTCTCCGGATTACATCTTCAAACTAAGGGCAACCTAGAGGAAGAAACGTTCATCCATGTATACAGGTAAGAGAGTCTAGCTAGCTACATTTTCAGATATTATATGTTTCAAAGATTTCATTGCAAGTTAAAGCGTACTGTTAGCTAGCTAACGTTAGCTGTCTGGCTCGCTAGCTAACATTACGTGTATGATCTGTGTAGTAATATTATTTGTATCTCAGAGCCATTTGCATTGCTAGTTATAGCCTAATGTTGAACCCAGTTGGTTATTTTAGCTACCAGCAGATTCATGCAGGGTAGTAATGTTATGAGTTGGGATTATGGATAATTGTTTAGCTAGCTAGCTACATGTCTAAACAAAAGACTCCAATATGCAAGTAACGATTTCACTGTACCATTTACACCTTGTGTATCCTGTGCATGTGACAAATATACTTTGAATTTATTTGATATAGTGTGTGTTTACCAGAGACTGTAATGTGAAGAACAACATGACCTGCACCAAAGTCAAATTAGAATATAACTTTAGGCCAACGAGACAGTGTCCAAGTTCTACAATTATCCGGTAGAATGACCTGCTTTTATTTCATCACATTAACAACTGTAAGCTATTTTCTGTAATTAGATCACCATTAACTTGTAAATAATGATCTTATGAGTTTATTTTCCTGTAATAATGAATACAAATGAGCTAAAGTTAAGACATCCGCTATATGATATGGTCATTATTTGAACTGGTTAGCCATCTAACTTAACGTTAGCTAGCCAGCTAACAAGCTAGAAAATAACCAAAAACATTGTTTAGAAAGTTGCTTTTAATTGTTTGGTATACTGGGGCGGCAGGGTAGCCTAGTGGTTAGAGCATTGGACTAGTAACCGAAAGGTTGCAAGTTCAAATGCCCGAGCTGACAAGGTACACGTTTGTCGTTCTGCCCCTGAACAGGCAGTTAACCCACTGTTCCTAGGCTGTTATTGAAAATAAGACTTTGTTCTTAACTGACTTGCCTCGTTAAATAAAGGTTAAAACAATCAAATAAAAAAATACTAAATTAATTATTAAACGGATGGATTTATTGGTGTTAAAATACACCAACTTTCTAAACATGCTATTTTGGACCACCGGGCTGCTGATGTCATACAGCCTGTCGTTTTTGTGTTTATACTTTTTCATAACGACAAGTTTGATGTCGGACGACAATAGAATATTCATGATGTCACTGCGACAACTGTATAGACATGTTGATAGACGTAGTATAAACCAGCCTTTAGTCTTGAAATCTTTGTTTAGTACACTACCGTGCTCACTCTGTTTAGCACATGGCCTTACATGTAAATCCTTAAAGAGATGGGTGGGGCTAAGGCTTAAGAGGGTGTGAGCAATGCTGAATGGGTGTAGACAAAGAAGAGCTCTTCAGTAAGTGTACCAAAATATTCAAGGGACATTTTCTCAAAAGTGGGTTTACAAGTTTAAAAGCAGAATTACTTTCTCATTGTTCCTCAACTGTAGTGTATGATTTACCATTTTCTACCGAGTTTCTACTTTCATCCAATATTTTTTTAAAGAAATTGCATTTTGCTACATCAGACTAAATCGAGCCGGTCAGTCACAAATGAGATTTCATGATATTACTTTGTCTTTACACATCTGGCTAAATGCAGTCACCATCCATCTCAGCTAGCCTTTCCCGTTTTTAGGCCTGTTAATTATTTATTTTTAACTACGCAAGTCAGTTAAGAACAAATTCTTATTTACAATGACAGTCTAGGAACAGAAGGTTAACTGCCTTGTTCAGAACAACATATGTTTTACCTTGTTAGCTCAAGGATTCGATCTAGCAACCTTTCAGTTACTGGCCAAACGCTCTAACCATGAGGCTACCTGCCACCCCTATAAAAAATGTTAAGGTAAAGCACTTTAGATGAAGTGTCAAAATTGTGACACTGGCTATATTGTTATGCTTACTTGTGTTTGTACTGTATGTACAATAAGGTATCCAATATTTATAAATCGGACAGGGGTTGGAGTTAGTATCATTAATTTTGCGTAAATTCTCAAATATGGCTGAATTATAACATTTTACAGAATAACATATGTTGTACACCTTTTCATCCACTAGATGGCAGTAATGTGCTACCACCTTAAAAGAGGTCTAATATGAGAGTTTTCCTAGAATTTGCATTGCGAATGTTGCTTTGATGGATACTATATATGACTGGTTGGGATCCAGACACGTGGCAAAAAAAAACAGTTTGTGTAGAGGGTGTCATGTTAAACGTGGAGAGGCTGTACCAAACCCAAATGGTCCTCTAAAACGTATGCCCTTGTGGAGCTCTGAGATGACTTGACAGCAGAGGATGTTGGTGGCACCTTAATTGGGGAGGACAAGCTCGTGGTAATGGCTGGAGTCCTCTATCTCTATGGTCAGGATCACTTTTCGAATCACCACCTACACCATATGCACTTGTGGAGATCTGAGAGGATTTGATTGGTAGAACTTTGGGGTGGCAGGTAGCCTGGTGGTTAGAGTGTTTGGCTAGTAACCATAAAGGTTGCTGGATCAAATCCCAAGGCTGTAAAAATCTGTAGTTCTGCCCCTGAACAAGGCATTTAACCCACTGTTCCCCAGGTAGGCTGTAATTGTAAATAAGAATTTGTTCTTAATTGACTTGCCTAGTTAAATAAAGGTTACACAACTTCAACCTATGGTGGAAAGGTGGAGCTATTACCAGATTAATTACACCTGTCAAATCATCTCAGATCTCTGAAAGTGCATAGGTTTTAGGGGATGATTGTGCATTTTGGATTGGGCCAGGCTCACTTCTGCGTTGACGCCCTCTATGCTAACGGGTTATTTGTTGTTGGGCTGATCCTTTTTTATTTTTGGTCAATTGTTGGGCTGTTGTCATCAATAACACTGTTTTCTTATGTTTTTTAAACAAGTAAAAAGTGTGATCCAAAAGTCTGACTGCCTCTATTTTTAATGCAATGGGTTTGTTTAATACACTTGTCATCTGTAATTTCAAGGTTCAACGTTCAAGTCTCAAATAGACTCCAGGGTTAACGCCTGCTCGCTAGTGCCACCCAAAGGACTTTAAACGCTACTACATGCAATTGAAACTTTATTAAATAGGCCTTTTTCTGAAATGTTAATAAGAATGCCAAAAATATTTGTTTATATCTATGAAATCACATTTATTTTGTTGTCAATACTGATGAGTTTAAGGTCTGCATAGGCGAGGGCATGAACAAATATTTTTTAAATAATTTTGTGTGTGAGGAGTCTGAATCAGACTGAACGCTCCAACTGACCCGTATCATAAAATGTCATAAATAGACACAATTCAATATTAAGACAATTGCGTCATCGCTACAATTACTTATTGCATGTGACTTTTCCTATAATGGGAAGTTGATCAGAGCAGCTGCATCTGCTGACTACAGATGGACCAGATGGACCTTTAAAAAGACTCTGATCTTGTAGATTATTTAGGCACATTTTAGGGTTAGGAAAGTATGTATAAATCATTAAAGAAAATGGTTTGGAGAGCCTTTACGCACTTAATACTGTATATTTAGGAATAAAAAATGCAGACAAAATCATATTTAAATTCAATCCATGAAATGTTGGAATGTTGAAAAAAAGTGTACAATAGGTGTTGAACAATAATCCTATACATCTACCCTAATTCTCACTAATCATGGAAGTGTATGACAACGGTCCAGTCGTGGTGAACTGTGCGCCAGCCTCCAGGTTTAATCTGCTAAATGTGGTCGGAGTTATATGATGATTCAAATAGGTCCTAAATGATTGCACATTATATGATCCACTAATGCTAGGGATCCTCAGGAACAATTTACAAGAATGTGACATAGGAAAAAATGGGGAATGGAATAGAAGGATGCAAAAGTAAATCTATGCGGGTATTACTGACGGTACCTCCCGATAGTGGTTAATATTTAACTATATACAAATTGTTAAATAAAATGGAGAAAAGCGCGGGCATATAATGAAAACATTCTAAAGCCATAAACTCGGCAGGTTCAGCCCTACAGAAGGATATAGATTGGGTCTCCAAATTTCATCCTCACAAATTATGAGGGCACACAATTAGAATCCTGAATAATGGCACAGCTACTTATATCCCATTTCACTGTGGAAAAGGGGCCGCAATACATGTCGTGTTGATATGATTTTCAGTTTGCTTCCATATGGCTGGTTTCATATTCGGCTCAAGGGAAAATAATTGAAAACAATTGCTATGTGGATTTGAAATCTCTTTCTCCAACGGATTACTTACCTATCTAGTGCTTATCAATAGATCTTCTCAAATTGTAAATTACAGTGCATTATTTCTATCGAAAAAAATTAAGTAGATGCATTTTCCACTCGGAACCGGTAGGTTTTCGCGACCTTATTATTTTATTTTACCTTTATTTAACTAGACAAGTCAGTTAAAAACAAAATCTTATTTACAATGACAGCCTACTCAGGCCAAACCCTAACCCCGATGACTCTGGGCCAATTGTGCGACGCCCTATTCATGCTTTCCTCTCGAGTAAATAGGGAATTAAGTTAAATTCAGAATACGGTTTATCTGTAGACACACCTCCACCACGCCTTCATTTATTCGAGCTCCACCTCAAATGAACAGTGGGTGGAGAGCATTCTAATAACATGCTTAAAAATTCAAGGTCAGAATACATATAGAGAGGAAAGCGCATGAAAAGGGAATTATGTTCCGTTTACCCACGCTCAATTTGGGTCGGAATCTGGGCCTCTGTGAATAATTCTGATTTATATCTTCCCTGAATTGTATGTCTCTGTAAGAGGGGGCGGGGCGGGGAGAGGAGTGTACTGCAGGTGTGTATGGTGGCCTGGCTGGTCACAAAAATAAATATATAATATATATATATATATATATATATATACCGTACCAGTCAAAAGTTTGGACACACCTACTCATTCAAGGGTTTTTCTTTATTTTTTACTATTGTTTACATTGTATAATAGTGAAGACATCAAAATTATGAAATAACACATATGGAATCATGTAGTAACCAAAATATATTTTATATTTGAGATTCTTTAAAGTAGTCACCCTTTGCATTGGTGACAGCGTTGCACACTCTTGGCATTCTCTCAACCAGCTTCATGAGGTAGTCACCTGGAATGCATTTCAATTAACAGATGTGCCTTGTTAACTTATGGAATTTCTTTCCTTCTTAATACATTTGAGCCAATCAGTTGTGTTGTGACAAGGTAGGGGTGGTATACAGAAGATAGCCCTATTTGGTAAAATACCAAGTCTATATTATGGCAAGAACAGCTCAAATAAGCAAAGAGAAATGACAGTCCATCATTACTTTAAGACATGAAGGTCAGTCAATCTGGAAAATTTCAAGAACTTGAAAAGTTTCTTCAAGTACAGTTGCAAAAACCATCAAGTGCTATGATGACCCTGCTTTCATGAGGACAGACACAGGAAAGGTAGACCCAGAGTTAGCTCTGCTGCAGAGGATAAGTTCATTAGAGTCAACTGTCTCAGAAATTGCAGCCCAAATAAATGTTTCACGGAGTTCAAGTAACAGACACATCTTAACATAAACTGTTAGGGCGGGCTGTGGGAATCAGGCCTTCATGGTCGAAATACTGCAAAGAAACCACTACTAAAAGACACCAATAATAAGAAGAGACTTGCTTGGGCCAAGAAACACGAGCAATGGACATTAGACCGATGGAAATCTGTCCTTTGGTCTGATGAGTCCAAATGTAAGATTTTTGGTTCCAACCAAGTGCTTCGTTAAGGGGAAAACATGAATGATTCATGGGGCCCTAGCCTGGTAGGGGCCCCTAAATGTTTAAATCATTATTTGTTTATAATTTTAAAAATGTTAGAAAACAATCAGTAATGAAAATTAAAACATATAATCAAAATCAGATCAGGCATCTCTACCCAACCGTCCTGTTTGTACCCCTCCACCCTCCCCCAAAATGCACATTGTTTGGTCCATTCTCCCCGAGGAGAAAAAAAACACTGCTGATCTGACAGTTGCTCCGCATATAGCTTAAGCATTCACGAGAGAGAACGATTATGCCCCCCTCAAAAACAAAATCGGGTCTCCAGAAAAGGAAAGAAATGAAACAGAGACAGATACAGCAAAATTCAGGGAATAAATTATTCACTACGTTTTTTCCCAGAAGAAAAAGGGAGGAGAAGTATTTGAGTCTTAAGTCAGCTGCCGAACTGAGGAGCCTAGCTAGCCAATATAAGTTAGCTAGCTTGATAGCTTGCTTGATGGCTTGCTAGATAGTTTGATAGCTTGCCTGATAGCTAGCTTGATAGCTTGCTAGCTACAGGTAGCTGCCTACCGTGGAGTCAGTCGGCTTGGTCAGAGCAGTAATTATTAACATGATGATGATGAGCTACCACTACAAACTATGGCTAGCTAATTAGCTATGATTTAGATATCATTATAACTGTATTTCCCAATATTTGCGTGATATTTGTTAGCTAGCTAACGTTAGACCAAAATTAAAACCTAACATGTAGCCTACCTAACCATACTGTAGATGCTGCTGCTACTACTACTACTACTACTGCAGACAAATATCCCAACGTGTCTACTACATGAAGTTGAAACAGCAGACCTTGGAGGTGAGGCAGATGTTTTGTTGCAGAAGTAGCATAACTAGACCATTTTTTAATTGTAAAGTTAGACACATGATGACTTAGACACACTTAAATACGTATTATATTTGATATGTATACTATTAAAACCTTTTTTTCCAGTTGTAGTATGGTAACCTTTGTAGGAGCGAACATTAAATCTAAAGTTCCCTTTGTTTACTCACTTCCTAGTGCCAAGAGAGATCAGCAGAAAGCTGTCAGGCAGAGGGAGGAGGAAGAGAAGTTATAGTAGCAGCAGTGCCAGTGAAGGAGTGACAGAAGAGATTGAATGAGCAAGTAATAAGGAAAAGGAAGAGTATGGACAGATTTGAAGTGAGGAAGATGAGGTTTTACATGATCCAGCACTGTGGTCAGAGAAAGTATAAATAATGAAAGAGAAGCTATTGTTCACAAACTAGCCAACAGGTCTGGTGAGGAGACAGAACTGTATAAAATCATGCCCCCAGACCTAGAAGGCAAGCCATTCCCCAGCTATTTACAGTACAGAGTTCTCTGAATAGTAAGGATGGCTATAAGATATCATCAGTGAAATGGTGGAGAATGTATGACAAACTACCAGAGCATGAGGATGGTGTGTCTCACAAGAACTGTTACTGGAAATGGAAAAATCTGTAGCAAACCATAACAACAGCTACAGGTATAAACAGTCAGCTGCAGAAACAAATCCAGTCAGAAATGTATAAAAACCGAGCACTTCTAGAAAGGATTTAGGATGTGACACTGTACTTAGCATCTAGGAATCTGCCATTCTGGGGGAAATCACTCAATCTTGATGTGCATAATGGATATTACCTAGGCTTACTTGAATTGTCGTCAAATTTTGACCCGCTATTATGTGAGCACTTACAGAAAGTCAGGGACAAAAAGAAATGAGCACGACTGACTCATTACCTCAGCCCTGAGAGCCAAAACAACTTCATAGGAATATGTGGTCAAAGGGAAAACAATACTTTATGAAAGAGAAGATGCATTCTACTACTCGGTTATATGTGATGCAACTCCAGACATTTCTAATACTGAGCAAAATGTATTATTGGTGAGATATGTACACAAAGATAAAGTTCAGGGAACAGGTGAATGGGAAATAATTGAATGTTTTCTGGAATTTAAAGACTTTGCTAGAAAGACAGACAGTGACATTTCTGAAATGATTTTGAGTGCATTGGAAGGTCATGGTATTGACATCAGATTGTCATGGTCAAGGCTATGATAATGGTGCAAATATGTCAGGGGAAGTGAAGGGAGTTCAAGCACACATACTGCAAAAGAATCCACTGGCCACATACTCACCTTGTGCCTCCCGTACTCTTAATCGTTTGGGTGTACGTGCAGCTCAGTCGTGCCCAGAAGTATCAACCTTTTTTGGCTGTGTGAATTGTCTTTACAATCTGTCAAGTGCCAGCCCAGAGCAATGGGCCAAAAGACTGGCTGCTGTCTTAACCGCCTTTCAGACACGCGATGGAGTGAGCATGTTGCTGCGGTCCGACCAGTGGAAACTCATTTGTTGTCTGTCATCAAGGCCCTACAAATGCTTCTTGCTACCTGCAGCCTGACACAAAGCCAAATTTGAGGCAAAGGTCTGAAAAACTACTTCATGGCTTTCAAGGCAATCTTCCTGCTCAGTTTCTGGGTAAAAGTTTTGCAGTGTATTGAGAATAGAAGCCTAATTCTTCAGTGAGGAAATATTTATCTGGACAGTGAAGCAGCTCACATTAACCTCTTATGGCTGCATCCCTTGTTCTCAATCTCCGCCTGAAGACATACCCTAATCTAACTGCCTGTAGCTCAGCCCCAGAGGCAAGGATATGCATATTCTTGGTATCATTTGAATGGAAACATTCTGAAGTTTGTGGAAATGTTATTTGAATGTAGGAGAATATTTTTTTATTGTTGTAGCATCTTTCACATGTACTAGAATAGCCACACAGTCAGATAGGATGCTGGAGATACTTTGATGGATAACACAAGAGGGCAACTGTAGGTTTGCAAAGTTTCAGACTGATAACTTCAGGAATGGGTGAGCTACATGACATTTAGCATGAAGTCACCCAGGTGTCCCACACAAGTTGCCCAAATGTACCCAAGTGGCCGAATTGGTGAAATGACTTATAACTATAAACGACAGTGCAAATAACTATATACAACATATCAAAAAGCAATTCTAACACACAAAAAAAAAGTTACAACATTTTTTGAAAAAACCCCAAAACAAAAAACAGTATACCCTTTGGAAGTCCTCTACACAATATTTTGCTGCCTGTGCCATGTCCCATAGCAGTCTCTTTCTGATGTAAATCTGAGGCAAACTGAACAAGTGGTGCAGGTCATGTGACACAGAACACAACGATGCCTCCATGCTGTGCCCTTTTGGCCCTGAGGCACAGTCATGCCTGCAGTAATGAACTGTGGCATATGAACACCACTGGAGGCAGGAGTAGAGGGGGCAGAGGTAGAGCGGGCAGCTTGAAACCAGGGGCTCCCAGTCGGAGTCGCTATCACTGTGAAAGAAAACATTAAAAAAATATTTGTATTGTATGAGACTTTTATCATCACATAAAATAAACAGATATGTATTGTATAGACTAGAGGGAACAGTCACTAAGGTGAAGTGCTGTTCCATTCAACTCTGGCCATTGTTGTGGGCCTGCCCTCCCCTGAACAGCACCCAATGACTATTTCATATGGAAATGGATAGGAGTTGCAGGCGCAGTGGCCATGTGTGTGTTTGCTGTTCTACTCCATTCCATTTGAATACATTTTTAAAAATATATATATCTGACATGGAATATATATATATCACACATACATATATACACACACACCCAAACAAACCAACATGCACACACACACACACAAACAAACCGCACATTTCATTGCAAATTGCATATATATATATATATATATATTTCATAAAACGGCATTAGCACTTACCCGTCCAGAAGTACGTCCTGTCCTTGCAGAAACAGCTCCTCAGCTCCCGTTTGAATCATAACACTCAAAGATTCCTCAAACAAAAAATCTGTCTCACTTTCACTTTAGACTTTGACTTCGCTTTTCCTGATTTATTCGCCATGATGTCTTCAATGAAATTGTTGAAAATTCAACTTTCCAAAATACTGCTGTGCGTAACAAGCGTCACAGCAACTCCTCTGATAGTCAAGGCGAGAATGGAGTTCGTTACGCGTGCATTTACAAACAAGGAATGGTGGTCCAACCCAAAACCATTACATACTGGCGTTTACCTCAGCTCATTGGCTATCTACCCAGCTAGATTTCAAGAAGATCAGTGGTCATTGGGCAGAAATACAGTCAATCAACGAAGCTTCACTAAAATGATTGGTGCGCAAGGTAGTCATTGCTTGTGGTCTTCAAATCAGTTCACTTCGGTCAATACTCCCAGCAAAAAAAACAATGACGTTTGGCTGTGTTGCAAACATCCAGAGGAATGCACTGAAACCAACCATGACTAGATAAACGATTGTTCACCATGTGTAATTACGTCGAATGCTCCGTAAAAATTGATAGAGATGGAATTCACGGCACAAACGGTTTACAAAATGTTTCGATTTAGGCTATAAAAATGGATTTTGAGAAATAAGAGCAAGATATCAGAATGTAAGTCATAATTTTACCTTCAGATGTGAATGTGTAAAAACTGTCATGGCGGAAAATGTTTTTGTTGTTGATTGCTCTTCTCAAACAAAAGCATAGCATTTGTTCTCTGTAATAGCTATTTTAAATCGGAAAACGTAGTTTGATTACCAAGATCCTAATCTTTTGAAGGATGTAAGACACTTGCATTTTCAAGAATGTTTAGACGTTGTATTCTTAGTTGTCATTCTGAAATTTCCCCTGATGTTGATCCCTGTACGGGGATCGCAGCCATAATTAAGGCACTACAGGAAGAAATACAGGCTCTGCATAATCAATGGGACGCTCTTCTGGCAGAAGCTGTCACGGCTGTTGGAAGGAGAGGACCAAGGTGCAGCGTGGTAAGCATACATTTTCTTTATTTTAATCAAAATGACGCTAAACTAAACACTACAAAAACAAAACCATGAAGCTCAAAAGCAAAGTGCTCTAAACAGAGTCAACTTCCCACAAACACAGGTGGGAAAAAGGGTACCTAAGTATGGTTTCCCATCAGAGACAATGATTGAGAACCATATCCGGCCAAACACAAAGAAATAGAAATCATAGACCAGAAAACATAGAATGCCCACCCCAACTCACGCCCTGACCAAACCAAAATAGAGACAAATAAAGGATCTCTAAGGTCAGGGCGTGACAGAAGCCTCTATGGTGGCAAATGAAATGGGTGGTACTACTCAGTTTATTAGTGAACAGAGGAGCCGCAAGAAAAAAAAGAAAACATTTCCCTGATGAGATTGAAGAGGACATAACAAATGAACAGAAGTCAGACACTGGATTTCACAACACAGTGTTTTATGTGGCTCTGGATAGTATAATCAGTCATTTGGACAGTGAACAGAGGAGCGGTTCCCATGATTGCAGTCAGACACTGGATTTCACAACACAGTGTTTTTTCACCAATACATAGTCATTTGACATCGGAATGATTGTGACTGAAAACCAAATTTGTGTATCTTGCCACAAAAGATCTCACAGATGAATTTGAAAATGAAGTGTGACATCTAAAGACAATATATGGTGCAACTTTTTCAGATGGTCCTTCTCCTGTAGAGCTCCTAAAGGACATCCACAAGTTGCAGCTACCGAGCATTTCTGGAGAGGTGTGCATTGCACTGCGAAACTTCTGTACAATGCCTGTAACAGTTGCTGGAGGTGAAAGTGCCTTCAGTAAGCTGAAACTTAAAGAACTATCTAAGATCTACAATGTGCCAAGACAGGTTGAACAGCCTTGCCATCCTTTCAATTGAAAACCAGTTAGCTAGGAAATGTTACTTTAAAGACATAAATGAGTTTGCTCACTAGAAGGCTCAACGCTGGGCTCTTGAGGCAGTGTAACCTCTGAGTTTTCTTTACAGGGAACAAACACAAGGACAAATTCCTTAACCTGTTCTACCCAAGCCTGCCCGGGGATGGGCAAAATACTGTTTCAGAGAATTTTCTGCTATGGTTTATCTCCTGTTGAATTTACTCCGGAATGCCCACATAATGTCTTGACACTACAGTTGCAGTTTCACAGATGCTTGTTCTCTGTAGGTACCACATTTATGCCTGCAGTCCACATAGTTCAGGATTTTTTTATTTGGGGTATGTTATTTAGGCATATATTTAGGAATTCTGCGTATGGCAGAAGAGGGTTAGCCTTGTTTATAAGAATTGGTAATAAATTATTTAATCTGAAACATGGATCATTGGTAATTTCTTCATTAAAACGGACTACAATACCATATATTAAAAAATAAGTAACCAATTGTGTAGATATTTATAATAAAGCATCTTAACAATCTCATGACACATTTACATTACATTACATTTAAGTCATTTAGCAGACGCTCTTATCCAGAGCGACTTACAAATTGGTGCATTCACCTTATGACATCCAGTGGAACAGTAGTGCATCTAAATCTTTTAAGGGGGGGGGGGGGGGAGAGGGATTACTTTATCCTATCCTAGGTATTCCTTAAAGAGGTGGGGTTTCAGGTGTCTCCGGAAGGTGGTGATTGACTCCGCTGTCCTGGCGTCGTGAGGGAGTTTGTTCCACCATTGGGTGACAGCTTTTGTTAACATTAGGAACCAAACATGTTTGCAATACTGTTAATATAGGCAAAGGATGAAGGTGGAAACTAGAATCTGCACAATTGTAGTATAGAGCAACAGAAGCTTATAGTTAGTACATTTATTAACACATTGTTCAGTACGTTATTTTAATCTGAAACATTCCGATTTCTATGTTAGGGGCCCGGTAGTTTTTTTTTCATGGGGCCTTTGAACTTTATATGTCACCTGTCAGATGTGACTGGATCACAACCAGTCATATTTAGTATCCATAAAAGCAACATTCGCAATGTAAATTCAGGGGTCAGTATCTGGTGTGGTCACCAGCTGCATTAAGTACTGCAGTGCATCTCCTCCTCATGGACTGCACCATATTTGCTAGTTCTTGCTGTGAGATGTTACCCCACTCTTCCACCAAGGAACCTGCAAGTTCCCGGACATTTCTGGGGGGATTGGCCCTAGCCCTCACCCTCCGATCCAACAGGTCCCAGATGTGCTCAATGGGATTGAGATCCGGGCTCTTCGCTGGCCATGGCAGAACATTGACATTCCTGTCTTGCAAGAAATCACACACAGAATGAGCAGTATGGCTGGTGGCATTGTCATGCTGGAGGGTCATGTCAGGATGAGCCTGCAGGAAGGATACCATTTGAGGGAGGAGGATGGCTTTCCTGTAACGCACAGCGTTGAGATTGCCTGCAATGACAACAAGCTCAGTCCGATGATGCTGTGACACACCACCCCAGACCATGTCGGACCCTCCAACTCCAAATTGATCCCGCTCCAGAGTACAGGCCTCGGTGTAATGCTCATTCCTTCGACGATAAACGCGAATCCGATCATCAACCCTGGTGAGACAAAACCGCGACTCGTCAGTGAAGAGCACTTTTTTGCCAGTCCTGTCTGGTCCAGCGACGGTGGGTTTGTGCCCACAAGCCCTCGGTCCAGCCTCTCTCAGCCTATTGCGGACAGTCTGAGCACTGATGGAGGGATTGTGCATTCCTGGTGTAACTCGGGCAGTTGTTGTTGCCATGCTGTACCTGTCCCGCAGGTGTGATGTTCGGATGTACCGGTTCCACAGGTGCATGTTCATTAATTGTTTATGGTTCATTAACAAGCATGGGAAACAGTGTTTAAACCCTTTACAACGAAGATCTGTGAAGTTATTTGAATTTTTACGAATGATTAAGACAGAGTTCTGAAAAGGGGACGTTTCTTATTTTTCTGAGTTTATATATATATATATATATATATATATATGTGTGTGTGTGTGTTAAGTATATGTTTATAAGCATAATCATAAAGCTTGTCTCATTTTTTACACTTCATCCTAAGTGCTTTACCTTAAAATTTTTAAACAGGCCTAAAACTGCTAGCTGAAGTGGATGATGACTGCATTTGTTTGTTTATGTGTAACTCTGTTGTTTTTGTCACACTGATTTGCTTTATCTTGGCCAGGTCGCAGATGTAAATGAGAACTTGTTCTCAACTGGCCTATCAGGTTAAATAAAGGTGAAATAAATAAAAATACAAATTGGCCAGTAGTGAATAGATATGTAAAGACACAGTAATATCATGAAATCTAATTTTGTCTTAGCTTGTAACTTATTTTACACATTTTATTTTGATATTGTGGAAATTATGATTCATTTACAATTTTGTAAGAGATTATACATTTTTGGTTAAGGCAAATTAAGCCTGACATTTTAAAGTGGAAATTACAAACTTAAGAAGCCCTCGAATACATTACACTAAATTTCCTGCAACAACAGGGTGACCAAATTAAGATCCTACACCTGTACTGAACAAAAATATAAATGCCACACGTAAAGTGTTGTTCCCATGTTTCATGAGCTGAAATAAAAGATCCCAGAAATGTTCCATACGCACAAAAAACGTATTTCTCTAAGTTTGTGCACAAATGTGTTTAAATCCCTGTTAGTGAGCATTTTTCCTTTCCCAAGATAATCCATCCACCTAACAGGTGTGGCATATCAAGAAGCTGATTAAAAGGCATGATCCGTACACAGGTGCACCTTGTGCTGTGGACAAAAGTCCACTGTAAAATGTGCAGTTTTGTCACACAACACAATGCCACAGATGTTTTGAGGGAGTGTGCAAATGGCATGCTGACTGCAAGAATTTCAACCAGAGTGGTTGCCAGAGAATTTAATGTTAATTTCTCTACCATAAGCCGCCTCCAATGTAATTTTAGAGAATTTGGCAGCACATCCAACCCGCCTCACAACCGCAAACCACGTGTAACCACGTCAGCCCAGGACCTCCACATCAGGCTTCTTGCCTGCGAGATCGTCTGAGGGGGTGCTGAGGCGTATTTCGGTCTGTAATAAAGCTCTTTTATGAGGAAAAACTCATTCTGATTGGCTGGGCCTGGCTCCCAAGTGAATGGGCCTATGCCCTCCCAGGTCCACCCATTGCTGCGCCCTTGCCCAGGCATGTGAAATCCATAGAATAGGGTCTAATGAATTTATGTCAATTGATTGATTTCCTTATATGAACTGTAAATCCGTAAAATCTTTGAAATTGTTGCATGTTGCGTTTATATATTAGTGTTCGGTCTATATACAGTATATGCATTCAGAGAAGTAGGTCAATTGTCACAGCAATAGTTGTGTTCACAACTGTAAAGTATACCCTGTATACCCATACCAATAAAAAGGCTTATTTTCAGTAGTGTAAAGTACTTAAGTAAAAATACTTAAGAAAATAAGCCTTTTTATTTAAGTAAAAATACTTAAGTACTACTTAAGTCATTTTGGGGAGTATTTGTAATATATTATTTTGTATTTTTGACTACTTTTATTTCACTGCATTCCTAAAGAAAATAATGCAAGAAGAAGATAAGAAGAAGATCTAGCTAAGTTAGCTACAAAAATTAATGGAGAAGTCTGACCTTTCTTCAGCAGGTAGCTTTGGCTGGGCAGCTTCATCTTGTAGCAGGTTGAGCCTGCTAGCTAGTCAATAGCCAGCTAGTGCTAGCTAGACATCTAGTGCAATCCAACTTTGTTCAGTTGTTGATGAGTTGTTTTTTTTGGCATGCTAACTTCCTAATAAGTTCTCAATTTTTGCTAAATGAGTAGTTTTATATTCTTTTCACACTCACACAGTCTAATCCTTTCTTTGTGCTGCCAACCTAAGCCGTAAACACACCTCT
This sequence comes from Oncorhynchus nerka, assembly GCF_034236695.1. Classification (NCBI taxonomy): domain Eukaryota; kingdom Metazoa; phylum Chordata; class Actinopteri; order Salmoniformes; family Salmonidae; genus Oncorhynchus; species Oncorhynchus nerka. The sequence continues at coordinate 39,461,400 of NC_088396.1, forward strand.
TAAGCCATATGAATATTCTGAGGGGACGTGTACTTCCAGGTATGAACAAAAATACAAATCTAATAAATAAAATGGAATTCATTTTATTTTGTTTTCCTTTATTCCATGCACAGTTTTTAGACAATAAATGAGAAAACAAGTAGACTTCGGATTTTTATTTGTCAAAATTAATAACAAAAACCAAAAAAACAAGCCATTTTCTGTTTTTACATTCTCCATTTTGACTCTTAAATCAAAATAACGAAATGTACACGGACCCTGTTGCTTGGGCTGCCTTCTCCTCAAAACATTTTCCATTTGGATCGCTGGAAATATTACCAATGACATTGATCCTAAACAAAAATACTGCCTTTGCCTGCAGTTTAGAAAATGAATTGCCTGGAAGACTATTCAATACACAGAGACATGGGGACAAATTGGTCTGAATAACAGAAGTCAAAGAAATAAATAGACCCTAAAGGATCTGGCGAAATAAAGATTTTCTTCTGCTTCTTTCAACACAGTAATCAAAATGATTTACACCCTCAGCTGAAAGATCCATACTCTCATTTTGTTCAGTGGTATAGAGCTGCCAGTCAACCACCACTTTTCTTCTAAGAGTGTAGAACTGCTTCTGCCTTTGTTGCTGATTACAAATGGGAAATTCATAGTTTTGCGTGACCATCTCAGAGCTTCATCATGTCAGAAGTGTGTTCATCTTTATTTGCTTCATTCTACACCATGGGTATCAAACTCATTTTGCCTCGGTGGATGTATTCGGTCTTCAACGAGGTCTTGAGGGCCGCCCTGAAAATTTGTGAAATTTCCTCGAAATTAGCTATAAAATAATTCTCTATCCATTGTGATTGGAATATTCTATGCTCCCTGACTGTCTAACTCTCGTTTAGGTGAGTAGTCGCAACCAGGACATTCAAGAAACTGCAGCCTATGAACGTACAGTGAGGGAATAAAGTATTTGATCCCCTGCTGATTTTGTACATTTGCCCACTGACAAAGAAATTATCAGTCCATAATTTTAATGGTAAGTTTAATGGTAGGTTTTTTTGAACAGTGAGAGACAGAATAACAACAACAAAAATCCAGAAAAACACATGTAAAAAAATATATGAATTGATTTGCATTTTACTGAGGGAAATAAGTCAGAAAGATTTCTGGCTCCCAGGTGTCTTTTATACAGGTAACGAGCTGAGATTAGGAGCACTCTCTTAATTAAAGGGAGTGCTCCTAATCTCAGTTTGTTACCTGTATAAAATACACCTGTCCACAGAAGCAATCAATCAATCAGATTCCAAACTCTCCACCATGGCCAAGACCAAAGAGCTCTCCAAGGATGTCAGGGACAAGATTGTAGACCTACACAAGGCTGGAATGGGCTACAAGACCATCACCAAGCAGCTTGGTGAGAAGGTGACAACAGTTGTTGCAGTTATTTGCAAATGGAAGAAACCCAAAAGAACTGTCAGTCTCCCTTGGCCTGGGGCTCCATGCAAGATCTCACCTCGTGGAGTTGCAATGATCATGAGAACGGTGAGGAATCAGCCCAGAACTACACGGAAGATCTTGTCAATGATCTCAAGGCAGCTGGGACCATAGTCACCAAGAAAACAATTGGTAACACACTACGCCGTGAAGGACTGAAATCCTGCAGCGCCCGCAAGGTCCCCCTGCTCAAGAAAGTACATATACATGCCCGTCTGAAGTTTGCCAATGAACATCTGAATGATTCAGAGGACAACTGGTTGAAAGTGTTGTGGTCAGATGAGACCAAAATGGAGCTCTTTGGCATCATCTCAACTCGCCGTGTTTGGAGAAGGAATGCTGCCTATGACCCCAAGAACACCATCCCCACCGTCAAACATGGAGGTGGAAACATTATGCTTTGGGGGTGTTTTTCTGCTAAGGGGACAGGACAACCTCACCGCATCAAAGGGACGATGGACGGGGCCATGTACCCTCAAATCTTGGGTGAGAAACTCCTTCCCTCAGCCAGGGCATTGAAAATGGGTCGCGGATGGGTATTCCACCATGACAATGACCCAAAACACACGGCCAAGGCAACAAAGGAGTCGCTCAAGAAGAAGCACATTAAGGTCCTGTAGTGGCCTAGCCAGTCTCCAGACCTTAATCCCATAGAAAATCTGTGGAGGGAGCTGAAGGTTCGAGTTGCCAAACGTCAGCCTCAAAACCTTAATGACTTGGAGAAGATCTGCAGAGAGGAGTGGGACAAAATCCCTCCTGAGATGTGCGCAAACCTGGTGGCCAACTACAAGAAACGTCTGACCTCTGTGATTGCCAACAAGGGTTTTGCCACCAAGTACTAAGTAATGTTTTGCAGAGGGGTGAAATACTTATTTCCCTCATTAAAATGCAAATCCAATTTATAACATTTTTGGCATGTGTTTTTCTGGATTTTTTTCGTGGTTATTCTGTCTCTCACTGTTCAAATAAACCTACCATTAAAATTATAGACGGATCATTTCTTTGTCAGTGGGCAAACGTACAAAATCAGCAGGGGATCAAATACTTTTTTCCCTCACTGTAGGTGTTATGCAGGTGAGTGAGGACCCAAAAGCGGTTTAACAAAAACAGAGTCCTTTAATGTCAAAACACAGGGAAGACATAGATCCTCTTCAGATGTATAGAATGGCAAAATAGACAACCCGCAGAGAGGGCGACAAATAAATCATAAAGTCCTTCTGATATTTACAGAAGAGTCCCCTTCTTAGCAGCAGAGGAGAATAGCAGGGTTAGCGGCGACAGACTGCTGGTTCTCTGGGTAGGCGCGGGTTGTAGAGGACAGAGGTACCTGATCACACGTAGCATCAGATGAACAGGCAGATTCCGACAGGACGAGACAAGGGTGAAGCAAACGAGACGATAGTTTGGTTCTGGCATGAGAAACTCAAACGAGAATCTGACAAAGACAGAAGCAGGAACAGAGAAAGAAATAGAGACCTAATCAGAGGGAAAAAGGGAACAGGTGGGAAAAGGGTGAACGAGGTAGTTAGAGAAGATGAGGAACAGCTGGGGGAAGGAAAGGAAGAGAAGGTAACCTAATACGACCAGCAGGGGGAGACGGAGTGAAGAGAAAGAACAGGAACAAGACATAATATGACAATACATGACAGTAGGTCCATTATAATTTCTACACAGTTTATTATTTTAAAGTATATTAAGTTAATTTACCCCTGGGCTACACTGTCAATGGGAAAAGCTGACTGAAAAAGTGTAATACTGTCAATGGGAGAAGCTGAAGTAAATTGATTGTTTTCTTTAGAATAAATTAATATTATACATTAATATTGTGTCAAATGAGTGTCTTAGAGGTCTCTCTTTATGTAGTTTTGTGATGTCTCGAAGTAGATTGAAGTGGCTTTCAAATCCATTCACCATGTTGAATGGTTCAGAATTGATCCCAAATTGATCAGTGTTTCTAGTTTATTGACCCTCAGGATATCGCACCCAGGGGCACAGAGCCTGCCTTGATACAGTACACTGATTGATTTACAGCCAGACTGCCCTCATCATGTTAAATGAATGTGTCTATACAAGACTAAGTGGGCTTATGTCTGTAACCTCATTTGGTTAGTCTTAGCTCTTGGAAACCAACCCTGGGAGAAACAACATGACACTATTTTCTCAACAACAAAGTAAGTGTAAGCTCAATGCTTTTACCACCTATGAATCAGCTTAACACATTTCAGGAGATGGAGGGAGAAAGAGCGAGTGAGATGGAAAGAGAGAGGGAGAGAGAGACCACAATCTTTCTGCTTGTTCCTCCCCATTTTATTTAGTCAGTGTGAACACAATCATTGCCTCTCTCTCATTTGACAGTCTTTCAGCGCTAAACATTCCCCGGGACCACTGGCCATTCATCTTGTAGTCAGTGCAGCAGACATCCATCATCGTCACCATGTAGCTGCAGCACCCATTGCCTGGCCTGCTGGGGTCGAGAGAGGGATTCAGGGAGGTCCTTCCATGCTTAAATGGACCTCTAAGGATCAGTGCACTCTGGGGAGATTGGGTGGGTGTGGTAATGTGGTATTAAAGTAATTACACATACACGCCACCAGGTGGTGTAGCACTTCAGTACCTATTGGTATTGTTGTAAGAGTTTTGGAATGCACACTAACATTGAGTGTGACTGCCTAACTGTTTCACCATGCTCTGGCTTAGTAATAAAGTAATCAGATTATGAAGAGCTACTCCGTCACTCCTTCTAAGCCATAAAGAGTTCCATGGGTTATTACAAGTGGCGACGAGGTAAAGGTTAAAGGACAACTGGATGCATGAAAAGTTTGCGTTCCTGGGACATTAGGATTCACAAGCTGGAAGACTGAAGCTAGGACTGCACACTAAGATAAGACCTGGGCGGACCATCCCACAGTATTTTGGTTATTGTGCCAGTTGGTGCTAGGTAGGGGGGGGGCATCAACTTTTACTTCCTTTGGTTCTGTCCAGACCCTTTTCCCCAAATTACTGTGATGGAATTAAATTCCCTGTAAACGGTACTATATTGTGCCTCTGTCATCCTTGCCCCACTCCACGGGAAGGTTGAGTGTAGCAGGGTGTTGCGTTCACTTCAAGAGGCGTGCGTAACATGCACGTTCCACAGATCGAATGAAACGGTCTGCGCTCAGAAACAGCTGGTGGCTTTTCCACCTCTGAGAATGAACACTATCCCTACTGCTCTCTGAAGAAGAAAAATACCCAACTTAAATACTTAGTTACCCAAGCATGTGAAAATAAAATGTATCATGTTTGTTTACATTGACTTGTTTAGATCAGTGGAGTACACAAGTGTAAAATAACGTTTCAGTTAAAGGAAGGTGATTTCCGAATGAGTTCATTAATGCAATAGAACAGCATAGGAAATGTCTTGTTGTATATCCTAAAGAAGGGATTATTTGATGTTATATTGGCATCAGGTGGTGTAGCACTTGAGTACCCATTTGTATTGGAATGCACACTAATACACACGTTGAATGCTGCTCCAACTGCTGGCCTGTTTCACCATGCTCTTGCTTAGTAATAAAGTAATCAGTTTCTAAAGAGCATTGATTGGGATTTTAGGCTAGGTTTCTGTATAGCACTGTGACATCGGCTGATGTAAGAAAGGGTGTTTTTTTATTTGATTGAGGAGTTCCATGGGTTATTACAGTGGGTTTTAAAGTTAGGGAGGGTTGAGAAACTGGCTTCAAATGTGATTATTAATACTTATTTCAGGTTAACTCACTTTCTGCTACAACATGATCATCGCTGGTGCAGGCATTGGGCGCGTTCCTCTGCCCAGGCGTTGCTGACGCATGCCAGATCTTAGAACGCCTGGATAGGTATTTTACTTATCAACTAACCACATATCGTAGGGTCAGTGTATTTAAAAATATATATTTTTTTACTGGCATTTACAGAATTATATGCTAGGGTTGTCGCAGGTAGGATATCTTTAACACGAGCTGTCTCCAATAAATCCATGTCTGTTTGGTGGGGGGGATTGCCAAAGCCAGGGGAGACATAGCTGCACGATCCTTCATTGCACAAAGCCTATTATTTGGTAGGGAATACTGTTTGTAGATCAGTGATTGTACACTTTTCTCAAGCTGATCCTTTCCAATGGACTCGGAGGTTGTAGTAAAAATTGGTTAATAGAGCCCCACAGTGGTTCCAATCGTTTTTCCACCATTCATTTTTCCTGTAGGACATTTTAGAAACATTTGTTTCGTGTAGTCTTACCCTGGTGCGACGTTTTGATAACCTTGTAAATTTCTCTCGGACAAGGTGACTTTTATCAATATATTCGGCTCTATTTACACATCCGAAAATGCTTGCACAAGACATTTCACATAAACAGTACCAGTCAAAAGTTTGGACACACCTACTCATTCAAGGGTTTTTCTTTATTTTTACCATTGTCTAAATTGTAGAATAATAGTGAAGCCAATAACACACAGAATCAAGTAGTAGCCCAAAAATGGTTAAACATTTTATATTTCAGATTATTAAAAGTAGCCACCCTTTGACTTGATGACAGCTTTGCACACTCTTGGCGTTCTCTCAACCAGCTTCACCTGGAATTATTTTCCAACAGTCTTGAAGGAGTTCCCACATATGCTGAGCACTTGTTGGCTGCTTTTCCTTCACTCTGCGGTCCAACTCATCCCAAACCATCTCAATTGGGTTGAGGTCGGGTGATTGTGGAGGTCAGGTCATCTGATGCATCACTCCTTGGTCAAATAGCCCTTAGGTGACCCAACCTAATGACCCAGCACAGCGTCACCAGCAAAGCACCTCCTCCATGCTTAAGGGTGCGAACCACACATGCAGAGATAATCCACTCACCTACTCTGCATCTCACAAAGACAAGACAGTTGGAACCAAAAATCTCAAATTTGACCAAGGACAGATTTCCACTAGTCCATTGCTTGTTCTTGGCCCAAGCAAGTCTCTTCTTATTGGTGTCCTTTAGTAGTGGTTTCTTTGCCGCAATTCAACCGTGAAGGCCTGATTCCCACAGTCTCTTCTGAACAGTTGATGTGTCTGTTACTTGAACTCTGAAGCATTAATTTGGGCTGCAATTTCTGAGGCTGGTAACTCTAAAGAACTTATCCTCTACAGCAGATGTAACTCTGGGTCTTCCTTTCCTGTGGCGGTCCTCATGAGAGCCAGTTTCATCATAGCATTTGATGGTTTTTGCAACTGCACTTCAAGAAACTTTCAATGTTCTTAATGTTACGGATTGACTGGCCATGTCTAAAAGTAATGATGGACTGTCATTTTCTCCTTGCTTATTTGAACTGTTCTTGCCATAATATGGACATGGTCTTTTACCAAATAGGGTTATCTTCTCTATACCACCCCTACCTTGTCACAACACAACTGATTGGCTCAAACGCATTAAGGAAAGAAATTCCATAAATTAACGTCTAACAAGGCAAGCCTGTAAATTGAAATGCATTCCAGGACTACCTCATGAAGCTTGTTGCCAAGAGTGTGCGAAGCTGTCATCTAGGCAAAGGGTGGCTACTTTGAAAAATATATTTTGATTTGTAAAACTCTTTTTGGTTACAACACGATTACATATGTTATTTCATAGTTTTGATGTCTTCACTATTATTCTACAATGTAGAAAACAGTAAAAATAAAGAAACCCTTGACTGAGTAGGTGCGTCCAAACCTTTGACTGGTACTAACATACATAAAAAGCCAACCTTTTCAACCAATACAAATATATATACAGTGCCTTGCGAAAGTATTCGGCCCCTTGAACTTTGCGACCTTTTGCCACATTTCAGGCTTCAAACATAAAGATATAAAACTGTATTTTTTTGTGAAGAATCAACAACAAGTGGGACACAATCATGAAGTGGAACGACATTTATTGGATATTTCAAACTTTTTTAACAAATCAAAAACTGAAAAATTGGGCGTGCAAAATTATTCAGCCCCTTTACTTTCAGTGCAGCAAACTCTCTCCAGAAGTTCAGTGAGGATCTCTGAAGGATCCAATGTTGACCTAAATGACTAATGATGATAAATACAATCCACCTGTGTGTAATCAAGTCTCCGTATAAATGCACCTGCACTGTGATAGTCTCAGAGGTCCGTTAAAAGCGCAGAGAGCATCATGAAGAACAAGGAACACACCAGGCAGGTCCGAGATACTGTTGTGAAGAAGTTTAAAGCCGGATTTGGATACAAATAGATTTCCCAAGCTTTAAACATCCCAAGGAGCACTGTGCAAGTGATAATATTGAAATGGAAGGAGTATCAGACCACTGCAAATCTACCAAGACCTGGCCGTCCCTCTAAACTTTCAGCTCATACAAGGAGAAGACTGATCAGAGATGCAGCCAAGAGGCCCGTGATCACTCTGGATGAACTGCAGAGATCTACAGCTGAGGTGGGAGACTCTGTCCATAGGACAACAATCAGTCATATATTGCACAAATCTGGCCTTTATGGAAGAGTGGCAAGAAGAAAGACATTTCTTAAAGATATCCATAAAAAGTGTTGTTTAAAGTTTGCCACAAGCCACCTGGGAGACACACCAAACATGTGGAAGAAGGTGCTCTAGTCAGATGAAACCAAAATTGAACTTTTTGGCAACAATGCAAAACGTTATGTTTGGCGTAAAAGCAACACAGCTCATCACCCTGAACACCATCCCCACTGTCAAACATGGTGGTGGCAGCATCATGGTTTGGGCCTGCTTTTCTTCAGCGGGGACAGGGAAGATGGTTAAAATTGATGGGAAGATGGATGGAGCTAAATACAGGACCATTCTGGAAGAAAACCTGATGGAGTCTGCAAAAGACCTGAGACTGGGACGGAGATTTGTCTTCCAACAAGACAATGATCCAAAACATAAAGTAAAATCTACAATGGAATGGTTCAAAAATAAACATATCCAGGTGTTAGAATGGCCAAGTCAAAGTCCAGACCTGAATCCAATCGAGAATCTGTGGAAAGAACTGAAAACTGCTGTTCACAAATGCTCTCCATCCAACCTCGCTGAGCTCGAGCTGTTTTGCAAGGAGGAATGGGAAAAATGTTCAGTCTCTCGATGTGCAAAACTGATAGAGACATACCCCAAGCGACTTACAGCTGTAATCGCAGCAAAAGGTGGCGCTACAAAGTATTAATTTAAGGGGGCTGAATAATTTTGCACGCCCAATTTTTCAGTTTTTGATTTGTTAAAAAAGTTTGAAATATCCAATAAATGTCGTTCCACTTCATGATTGTGTCCCACTTGTTGTTGATTCTTCACAAAAAAATACAGTTTTATATCTTTATGTTTGAAGCCTGAAATGTGGCAAAAGGTCGCAAAGTTCAAGGGGGCCGAATACTTTCGCAAGGCACTGTATATACACTGCTCAAAAAATAAAGGGAACACTTAAACAACACAATGTAACTCCAAGTCAATCACACTTCTGTGAAATCAAACTGTCCATTTAGGAAGCAACACTGATTGACAAATTTCACATGCTGTTGTGCAAATGGAATAGACAACAGGTGGAAATTATAGGCAATTAGCAAGACACCCCCAATAAAGGAATGGTTCTGCAGGTGGTGACCACAGACCACTTCTCAGTTCCTATGCTTCCTGGCTGATGTTTTGGTCACTTTTGAATGCTGGCGGTGCTTTCACTCTAGTGGTAGCATGAGTCTACAACCCACACAAGTGGCTCAGGTAGTGCAGCTCATCCAGGATGGCACATCAATGCGAGCTGTGGCAAGAAGGTTTGCTGTGTCTGTCAGCGTAATGTTCAGAGCATGGAGGCGCTACCAGGAGACAGGCCAGTACATCATGAGACGTGGAGGAGGCTGTAGGAGGGCAACAACCCAGCAGCAGGACCGCTACCTCCACCTTTGTGCAAGGAGGAGCAGGAGGAGCACTGCCAGAGCCCTGCAAAATGACCTCCAGCATGCCACAAATGTGCATGTGTCTGCTCAAACGGTCAGAAACCGACTCCATGAGGGCCCAACGTCCACAGGTGGGGGTTGTGCTTACAGCCCAATACCGTGCAGGACGTTTGGCATTTGCCAGAGAACACCAAGATTGGCAAATTCACCACTGGCGCCATGTGCTCTTCACAGATGAAAGTAGGTTCACACTGAGCACATGTGACAGACGTGACAGTCTGGAAACGCCGTGGAGAACGTTCTGCTGCCTGCAACATCCTCCAGCATGACCGGTTTGGCGGTGGGTCAGTCATGGTGTGGGGTGGCATTTCTTTGGGGGGCCGCACAGCCCTCCATGTGCTCGCCAGAGGTAGCCTGATTGCCATTAGGTACCGAGATGAGATCCTCAGACCCCTTGTGAGACCATATGCTGGTGCGGTTGGCCCTGGGTTCCTCCTAATGCAAGACAATGCTAGACCTCATGTGGCTGGAGTGTGTCAGCAGTTCCTGCAAGAGGAAGGCATTGATGCTATGGACTGGCCCACCCGTTCCCCAGACCTGAATCCAATTGAGCACATCTGGGACATCATGTCTCGCTCCATCCACCAACGCCACGTTGCACCACAGACTGTCCAGGAGTTGGCGGATGCTTTAGTCCAGGTCTGGGAGGAGATCCCTCAGGAGACCATCCGCCACCTCATCAGGAGCATGCCCAGGCATTGTAGGGAGGTCATACAGGCACGTGGAGGCCACACACACTACTGAGCCTCATTTTGACTTGTTTTAAGGACATTACATCAAAGTTGGATCAGCCTGTAGTGTGGTTTTCCACTTTAATTTGGAGTGTGACTCCAAATCCAGACCTCCATGGGTTGATACATTTGATTTCCATTGATATGTTTTGTGATTTTGTTGTCAGCACATTCAACTATGTAAAGAAAAAAGTATTTAATAAGAATATTTCATTCAGATCTAGGATGTGTTATTTTAGTGTTCCCTTTATTTTTTTGAGTAGTGTATATATCTGACTGTTATTGAATGAAAGTGACATTATTTTCCAATATGCTGTGGTATCCATAATAATCATCAATTTCTTGCTGGTGTTAAGGTGGTGCTGATGAGAATGCATTCACGCTTCAGTTTAGCGTTTTTGTCACGAATCTTTTTCCAGAGGCAGCTCTGCAGAGTGGTCACGAAAATATTATTTTAAACCACTAAACACACTGCTAACCTTAGTGCATAACCTTAATTTTAAGACAAATACACTTGCTTTCATATGTTTACAATAAAGCCGAATTTGCAGCTGGACAATCTAGCGGAATTCTCTCAGTGCATCCTCCAAGACCAGACTCATCCCAAATAAATGTCAACCTGCGCACGCATCAGGTTGGCACTACCCATAATGCACAGCGAGTTTCTTAACGCATTCATGTCCCCGTCGGAACTCGAAATGTCCAACTTGCTAACTGATTACACGCGGCACGTGTACACCTATTCAGTTAGCAATACGGAACTTCCTAGTTCCGACTAATATCGAACGTGGCATCTGTCCTGCGTGTACGTTTGCGCCACAACAGATTGTAGGCAAATAAAAACGGTGCCCGGTGATGCTACGTTACAAGAAATAAACTACTTTGCGGTGAGTGTTGCATTAACACACGCATCTGTTCAGGTTAGCTCACAAAATAACAATTAATGTCCTATGTTTGGAATCTTGACAGCTAGTTAATGTTAGCTAGAGTGCAGTAGCTTGCTAACTTACAGTACTAGGAGAGAGCAAAAGGAGAGTAGCTAGCTAAAAAAGGTGGCCCCTTTTTTAATTGATATTATTCGACATGGATAAAGGTGGCTATGCATTCCCATTTAATAACTGAGTAGTACTACTATTAAATGTAACGTTAAGATAACTAGCTAGTGATGTTTGCTAACTTGCTATCACATTTTGCACCATCATCGACAAATGATTTGGCCAGCATTCTGCTGATCAACCTAGCTAGCTTTAGTTCAGTGTTTCTGAGCTATCAATCGCTTATGCATGTACCATATCCTGGTAAACAATGGAGAGACAAATGCAGGCTCACTCAAGACAAATGTAGCCAGTTAGCTTACTATCCAGGGGCTTGGAGAGGGCACATTTTTTCGCGAAGGCGTATGAAGTAGCCCAATCTGTACTCTTGAAGCCTACAGTTACTCCTTAACCATATGTAACGTTAGGTGTGTATCAATTTAAATGAACCTCTTTGTTTTTTGAAAATTATTTATCGCTGATATGAAAGGTAAGGAGGTCCTTATGCTTCCAAAACCGCTCCCGAGTGGCGCAGCGGTCTAACATGCTGACCAGACCTGACACGTCGCGTGCCGAGCATCGCAAAATAAATTTAGAATTCCGTGTTATTCAATTATTGCACCCACACTGCTCGCGCGCGCCAACGAGCGTCTGTGTTGCTGAAAGACCCTGTCTGTCAAAGAAATTTAAAAATAATCCAAATAACTTCACAGATCTTCATTGTAAAGGGTTTAAACACTGTTTCCCATGCTTGTTCAATGAACCATAAACAATTGCGGTCAAACGACCACCCCTCATCACTGTCAAACGTTCCCTAAAACACTTCAGCGAGTAGGCCTTTCTAATCGACCTGGCCCAGGTGTCCTGGAAGAATATTGACCTCATTCCGTCAGTAGAGGATGCCTGGTTGTTCTTTAAAAGTGTTTTCCTCACCATCTTTAATAAGCATGGCCCTTTCAAAAAATGTAGAACCAGGGACAGATATAGCCCTTGGTTCACTCCAGACCTGACTGCCCTTGACCAGCACAAAACATCCTTTGGTGTACTGCATTAGCATCGAATAGCCCCTGCGATATGATACTTTTCAGGGAAGTCAGGAACCAAAATACACAGGCAGTTAGGAAAGCAAAGGCTAGCTTTTTCAAACAGAAATTTGCGTCCTGTAGCACAAACTCCAAAAAGTTCTGGGACACTAAAGTCCATGGAGAATAAGAGCACCTCCTCCCAGCTGCCAACTACACTGAGGCTAGGAAACAGTCACCACCGATAAATCCACGATAATTGAGTATTTCAATAAGCATTTTTCTATGGCTGGCCATGCTTTCCACCTGGCTACCCCTATCCCGAAAACAGCCCTGCACCCCTCACTGCAACTTGCCCAAGCCTCCCCCATTTATCCTTCACCCAAATCCAGATAGTTGATGTTCTGAAAGAGCTGCAAAATCTGGACCCCTACAAATCAGCCGGGCTAGACCATATGGATCCTGTCTTTCTAAAATGATCTGCCGAAATTGTTGCAACCCCTATTACTAGCCTGTTCAACCTCTCAGATCTTCTGAGATCCCCTAAGATGGGAAAGCTGCCACAGTCATCCCCCTCTTCCAAGGGGGAGACACTCCAGACCCAAACTGTTACAGGCATATATCTATCCTACCCTGCCTTTCTGAAGTCTTCGAAAGCCAAGTTAATGAACAGATCACCGACCATTTAGAATCCCACTGTACCTTCTCCGCTATGCAATCTGGTTTCCGAGCTAGTCATGGGTTGACCTCAGCCACGCTCAAGGTCCTTTAGGATATCGTAACCGCCATCGATAAGAGACAATACTGTGAAGCTGTATTCATCGACCTGGCCAAGGCTTTCGACTCTGTCAATCACAACATTCTTATTGGCAGTCTCAGCAGCCTTGGTTTCTTAAATTACTGCCTCACCTGGTTCACCAACTACTTCTCAGACTCTCTTCTCTGTATACATCAATGATGTCGCTCTTGCTGCTGGTGATTCTCTGATCCACCTCTACGCAGACGACACCATTCTGTATACTTCTGGCCCTTCTTTGGACACTGCGTTAACTAACCTCCAGACGTGCTTCAATGCCATTACAACTCTTCCTTCCATGGCCTCCAACTGCTCTTAAATGCAAGTAAAACTAAATGCATGCTCTTCAACCGATCACTACCTGCCCGCCCGTCCAGCATCAATACTCTGGACGGTTCTGTCATAGAATATGTGGACAACTACAAATACCTAGGTGTCTGGTTAGACTATAAACTCTCCTTCCAGACTCACATTAAGCATCTCCAGTCCAAAATTATATCTAGAATCGGCTTCCTATTCCGCAACAAAGCCTCCTTCACTCATGCTGCCAAACACCCTCGTAAAACTGACTATCCTACCAATCCCTGACTTTGGTGACGTAATTTACAAAATAGCCTCCAACTCTCTACCCAGCAAAATGGATGCAGTCTATCACAGTGCAATCCGTTTTGTCACCAAAGCCCCATATACTTCTCCCCACTGCGACCGACTACTCCCAATGCTCTTGTTGGCTGGCCCTCGCTTCATATTTGTCGCCAAACCCACTGGCTCCAGGTCATCTATAAGGCGAGGCTTTACCGAGAAAAGTCTTCTCAGCTCACTGGTCACCATAGCAGCACCTACCTGTAGTACGCACCCCAGCAGGTATATTTCACTGGTCACCCCCAAAGCCAATTCCTAGTTTGGCCGCCTTTCCTTCCAGTTCTCTGCTGCCAATGACTGGAATGAACTGCAAAAATCGCCGGAGACTCCTAACCCCCTCACTATCTTTAAGCATCAGCTATCAGAGCAGCTCACAGATTACTGCACCTGTACATGGCCCATCCAACTACCTCATCCCCGTACTGTTATTTATTTGCTCCTTTATATCCCAGTATATCTACTTGCACATCTATCACTCCAGTGTTTTAATTGCTATATTGTAAAAAATAATGATAATTGCCACTTTGGCCCATTTATTGCCTTACCTCCCTTATCCTACCTCATTTGCACACACTGTGTATATATACACATTTTATTTGTCACATACACATGGTTAGCAGATGTTAATGCGAGTGTAGCGAAATGCTTGTGCTTCTAGTTCCGACAATGCAGTAATGACCAACGAGTAAGCTAACCTAACAATTCCACAACTACAAACTTATACACACACGTGTAAAGGGATAAAGAACATGTACATAAAGATAAATGAATGAGTGATGGTACAGCACGGCATAGGCAAGACAGATGGAAACCCTATATACATATGAGATCAGGAATAGGGTATGTAGACATATTAAGTAGCATTGTTTAAAGTGGCTAGTGATATTTTTACATCAATTTCCATCCCATTATTAAAGTGGCTATTGAGTCAGATGGTAGCAGCCACTCAATGTTAGTGGTGGCTGTTTAACAGTCTGATAGCCTTGAGATAGAAGCTGTTTTTCAGTCTCTCGGTCCCAGCTTTGATGCACCTGTAATGACCTCGCCTTCTGGATGATAAGTGGGGTGAACAGGCAGTGGCTCGGGTGGTTGTTGTCCTTGATGATCTTTATGGCCTTCCTGTGACATCAGGTGGTGTAGGTGTCCTGGAGGGCAAGTTTGCCCCCGGTGATGCGTTGTGCAGACCTCACTACCCTCTGGAGAGCCTTACGGTTGTGGGCGGAGCAGTTGCCGTACCAGGCGGTGATACAGCCCGACAGGATGCACTCGCTTGTGCATCTGTAGAAGTTTGTGAATGCTTTTGGTGACAAGCTGAATTTCTTCAACATCCTGAGGTTGAAGAGGCGCTGCTGCGCCTTCTTCACGACGCTGTCTGTGGACCACTTCAGTTTGTCCGTGATGTGTACGCCGAGGAACTTAACTTACTACCCTCTCCACTACTGTCCCGTCGATGTGGATAGGGGGGTGCTCCCTCTGCTGTTTCCTGAAGGACGCGGCTGGGGATGCTGTCTTGGCCTGCAGCCTTGCGTGGGTTTTACTCACGTTGGCTGCAGTGAAGGAGAGTCCGCAGCTTTTGGTTGCGGGCCGTGTCAGTGGCACTGTATTGTCCTCAAATAAGTTATTTAGTCTGTCTGGTAGTAAGACATCCTGGTCTCACGACGGGGCTGGTTTTCTTTTTGTAATCCGTGATTGACTGTAGACTCTGCCACATACCTCTTGTGTCTGAGCCGTTGATTTGCGACTACTTTGTCTCTATACTGACGCTTAGCTTGTTTGATTGCCTTGCGGAGGGAATAGCTACACTGTTTGTATTCGGTCATGTTTCCGGTCACCTTGCCCAGGTTAAAAGCAGTGGTTTGCGCTTTCAGTTTCACCCGAATGCTGCCATCAATCCACGGTTTCTGGTTTGGGAATGTTTTAATCGTTGCTATGGGTACAACATCGTCAATGCACTTTCTAATGAACTCGCTCACCGAATCAGCGTATTCGTCAATGTTGTTGGACGCAATGTGGAGCATATCCCAATCCACGTGATTGAAGCGTGGAATCGGATTTGTCGGACCAGCGTTGAACAGACCTGAGCGCGGGAGCTTCTTGTTTCTGTCTGTAGGCTGGGAGCAACAAAATGGATTTGTGGTCAGCTTTTCCGAAAGGAGGGCGGGGGAGGGCCTTATATGCGTCGCGGAAGTTAGAATAACAATGATCCAGGGTTTTACCAGCCCTGGTTGCGCAATCGATATGCTGATACAATTTAGAGAGTCTTGTTTTCAGATTAGCCTTGTTAAAATCCCCAGCTACAATGAATGCAGCCTCAGGATATGTGGTTTCCAGTTTGCATGGAGTCAAATAAAGTTTGTTCTGGGCCATCTGTGTCTGCTTGGGGGAATATATACGGCTGTGATTATAATCGAAGAGAATTGCCTTGGTAGATAATGCGGTCGACATTTGATTGTGAGGAATTCTAAGTCAGGTGAACAGAAGGACTTGAGTTCCTGTATGTTATGATCATACCACGTCTCGTTAATCATAAGGCATACCCCCGCCCCTCTTCTTACCAGAAAGCTGCTTGTTTCTGTCGGCGCGACGCGTGAAGAAACCAGCTGGCTGTACCGACTCTGATAGCCTGTCTCGAGTGAGCCATGTGTCCGTGAAGCAAAGAACGTTAGACTGCCTGTTACACGAATGCAGTAAGCCAAGGTAAGTTGCTAGCTAGCATTAAACGTATCTTATAAAAAAAAAAAATCATAATCACTTGTTAACTACACATGGTTGTTGATATTACTAGATATTATCTAGCGTGTCCTGCGTTGTATCTAAGTATCGGACTGAGCGGTGGTAGGCAGAAGCAGGCACGTAAACATTTATTCAAACAGCACTTTTGTGCGTTTTGCCAGCAGCTCTTCGTTGTTCGTCAAGCATTGCGCTGTTTATGACTTCAAGCCTATCAACTCCCGAGATTAGGCTAGTGTAACCGAAGTGAAATGGCTAGTTAGTTAGCGTGCGCTAATAGCGTTTCAAACGTCACTCGCTCTAAGCCTTCTAGTAGTTGTTCCCCCTGCTCTGCAAGCTACACTGGCAGTATACACTGCCTATAAGAACATCCAATAGTCAAAGGTTAATGAAATACAAATGGTATAGAGGGAAATAGTCCTATAATAACTACAACCTAAAACTTCTTACCTGGGAATATTGAAGACTCATGTTAAAAGGAACCACCAGCTTTCATATGTTCTCATGTTCTGAGCAAGGAACTGAAACGTTAGCTTTCTTACATGGCACATATTGCACTTTTACTTTCTTCTCCAACACTTTGTTTTTGCATTATTTAAACCAAATTGAACATATTTCATTATTTATTTGAGGTTAAATTGATTTTATTGATATATTAATTTAAAATAAGTGTTCATTCATTATTGTTGTAATTGTCATTATTACAAATACATTTGAAAAAATTGTCCGATTAATCGGTAATGGCGTTGAAAAATCATAATGGGTCGACCTCTAGAGGACGTTACTTTTTTTGCTGAATTTTGTCTTCCTGTCGTTCTTGGGTCCATACACATCGCAGCATTTCTTGTTGCTACCGGCTGCAATCTAGAATGATGAGAACCTTGTTCAGGAATTTGACTTATATCTCACTTGGATATATAGTTACAGCAGGCCAGGGAAGGAGAATCAGGCACACACGTGCAACAACATCACTCGCATTTACTTCTGGTATTGGAGTTGTTGGTTCGAGTGGATGGGGCACCGGCATCCTCCTCCTGAATGCTACTCATGATGGCTGCAGAAGCTGGGGTCCTTGGAATATGTTGCAACCTCTGAATTTGAGGTCTTACCAATGCCTTACCCAGCTTCTCGAAAAAGAGCCGTCTCCTCTGAAGCTTCTCTCTGTTCCAATCTGGGTTCAACGCCATCCAGATGACGAACGTGTTGTATGCCGAGATGTCCAAGATGTTGATGATTATCCAGCGTAGGGTTCTTCTTTTGCAGCTATAGCCAGTAACCAGCTTGCCTAAATTGTCCACCCCTTTTGTGGAATTGTAATCTATTATGATTTCTAGTTTTTGAAACTCCTGCCCACAGATTCTCCCATCCCTATGCAGCGTACTCATGAGTACCACATTTTTGCCTTTCTTTGGCACATAGGACACTAGGGATGTGTCTGCCATGAACTCAAATTTGGAGGAATTGGTAGGCCTCTTCTGTGTATTCAACAGCAGAAGTGGGAGCGCTGGCTTGTTTTTTTCGTACTGTTCTTACCATCGTCAGCTTCCTCTTGAGGAGCTCCTGTCCCAGCTTGTGCGAAGTAAAAAAAAGTTATCGCATGTGATGTTGTGCCCACGGAGTCCCTGTGTCACGTCCAGGACAACCCGCATCCCTTGGTTCTTCTCAGGGGCTCCTCCATCTGGCTTCCCTGTATATACTTGCAAGTTCCACGCATATGATGAAGCAGCATCACAGGCAGCCCAGATCATGATTCCATATTTTGTGGTATGTACTGCCTGAAGGGGCAGCGGCCCCTAAATGGCATATGCTGCTCATCAACAGTAACATTGGGACCAGTGTTATAAAACAGGTTAACCTGTTTGGGGTAGGGGGCAGCATTTTCACTTTTGGATAAATAGCGTGCCCAAACTGAACTGCCCCCTCTGTCCCAGATCCTAATATATGTATATTAGTATTGGATAAACACTCTGAAGTTTCTAAAACTGTTTGAGTCATGTCTGTGTATAACAGAACTTATTTAGCAGGCAAAAGCCCAAGGACAAACCATTCAGATGTTGTCTCTTCAATATGTTTTCATGGGGAATCCAGAATTTCCTGCAGTTTCTACCGCTTCCACTGGATGTCACCAGTTTGTAGAAATTGGTTGAGGTTTTTGCTTTGTGTAATGAAGAAGTACCATAGCTCAGAACGAACGTCACTTCATGTGTACCTTTTTTGATAGAGGCGCGTAACCAGAAAAGTCTGTTTGTTTTGCTACTAGAAGCGTCCGTTTGTTTTGCTCCTGTATTGAACACGATCATCCTGTCTTCAATTTGAGCGATTTTATATACGTTTAGAAATACCTAAAGTTGTATTACAAAAGTAGTTTGAAATCTTTTGGCCAAGTTTTACAGGTAACTTTTGAGATTTTTTTTAGTGATGTTGCGTAATTTGGAAGCGGTGTTTTTCTGGATCAAACACACCAAATAAATGGACATTTTGGCTATATCGACGGAATTAATCGAACGAAAGGACCATTTGTGATGTTTATGGGACATATAGGAGTGCCAACAAAAGAAGCCCGTCAAAGGTAAGACAACGAGTGTAGCTTTAATTCGCTATCTTGCATGTGTTAGATTTTTATAGAAATGTATTTGAATTTGGCGCTCTGCATTTTCCCTGGCTATTGGCCATGTGGGACGCAACCATCCACTTGTCCCACACGGACCTGATTGCTGCTAGCTTGTCTTTGCTGCCCTGCTGGTCTGGTGTCTCGGTTATTGAAGACGATTAATCCTGGAAATAATGTGGAAGTTTTCCCAGAGGCGTTGTTGCACTGAAAAGATCTGAATTGACAAACATGATCCTCATATTCTGAAAATTCTTCATCTTCCAAAGTGGAAGATGCTCCTTCCATGCTAGCTTCTCTGTGTGCAAAAATGATTTCTAAGGCCCTCTGAGCAGAGATTTTTGCCATACTGATTCATTGTGTTAAGGAGCCACACACGCAAAGCTGTTTTATGTGTCCCTCTCAATTTGCACCTGGCTGGGTTAGTGTGGGAAAATACTGCATTTTTATTACTTTTTTTTACAATGTATCGTAATAACATTGTACAGGCTCCCGTCAAGACGTTGTGTAGTTTCTCACACTACAACGGGTAAAGAGTGCGAGAAAATCAAGAGACAGGTTCTTGTCGTTTATGTTGGAACAGCAGGCCCAGGGAGGAAGACAGGTTCTTGTCCTTTATGTTGGAACAGCAGGCCCAGGGAGGAAGACAGGTTCTTGTCCTTTATGTTGGAACAGCAGGCCCAGGGAGGAAGACAGGTTCTTGTCCTTTATGTTGGAACAGCAGGCCCAGGGAGGAAGACAGGTTCTTGTCCTTTATGTTGGAACAGCAAGCCCAGGGAGGAAGACGGGTTCTTGTCCTTTATGTTGGAACAGCAGGCCCAGGGAGGAAGACAGGTTCTTGTCCTTTATGTTGGAACAGCAGGCCCAGGGAGGAAGACAGGTTCTTGTCCTTTATGTTGGAACAGCAGGCCCAGGGAGGAAGACAGGTTCTTGTCCTTTATGTTGGAACAGCAGGCCCAGGGAGGAAGACGGGTGACGGCACACAGCAAACCTTTTTGTTTAATTTGTACTTGTTTTTACCTACATGCGCACTTTTATTACCTTCGAAACCACATATGTAATATGAATATGTAAGGGGGTGTTATTTTGCATGTTCTTCACAGAAAATGAGCCAAGGCCAATGAGTCTCAGGTTATTCATTGTATAAGTTTTATTTTAGTAAACATTGAAAACAAAACTCCCCCATACAGAAGACGCCTTCTTCCATTGACTGCAGTGTAATGGAACTGAGATTCATGACCAAGAGCAAGCTATTAGCACTTTGAAAAACTGCTATCCAAGGTACCGAACCGTGGCAGACAAAGATTAGTCCTTCACTAACTTCAGTTATCCCATTTATTATGATCTATTCTAGTGTTACACAAGGCTACCCAAAATAATGTGAATTGGATATAGCTATGGTAATATTGATATGCTGGCAATTCTGTTAAACTAGGCCTTTTTTATCAGAATGCTAATGAATTCACAAATATCATGCTCTATGAACATGTTCCATTTTTTTCTTTTAGGTTTCCAGTGAGTGTGTAGAGCTAGCCAGCTGTATGATGTCAATGGTCTTGTTTGCCTCTGTGGTGCGGGTGGTGGACGGTCTACCCCTGTCTGCCTCCACAGACTACGAGCAGGACAAAGGCCTTCAGGAAACCAAGAAGCAAGTCAAAGCACTGTCTAAGAAACTCAGCCAGTTCCCTGACCGATGCACTCTGAAGGCTGGACAGTACAATATCAAGTAAGTTGCAAGTCACACTTAATGGGATACTTCAGGAGGTTTTGGGATACTTCAGGAGGTTTTGCTAACTAATGCTAGGCCAGTTGGTCTTCCTGGGGAATTTAACAAAATTGGGTCTCGTCCAGGATTTTGTTTTCCATGAGTATGGAAGTCACTCTAGTCACCTACTCTGAAGGTCTGCTGTGCCCAAATATTTGAGTGTTCAAAATACACTTTTGTGGTAGTTTGTCACTGACCTTGTAAGATTGGTGGAATCTTTTTGAAAGTTGTATAAACACACAGGCTAATAAAAAATGTAAAAAGGGCCATGGACTCTTTTAATAAAATAAAACATGTAATTATTATATAATTTGACCCACTTGTTCTCCCCAATTTTGTGGTATCCAATTGTTAGTAGCTACTATCTTTTGTCTCATCGCTACAACTCCCGTACGGGCTCAGGAGAGACGAAGGTCGAGAGTCATGCGTCCTCCGATACACAACCCAACCAAGCCACACTGCTTCTTAACACAGCGCGCATCCAACCCGGAAGCCAGCCGCACCAATGTGTTGGAGGAAACACCGTGCACCTGGGAACCTTGGTTAGTGCGCACTGCGCCCGGCCCGCCACAGGATTCGCTGGTGCGCGATGAGACAAGGATATCCCTACCGGCCTAACCCGGACGACGCTAGGCCAATTGTGCGTGGCCCCGAGGACTTCCCGGTCGCGGTTGGTTACGACAGAGCCTGGGCACGAACCCAAAGTCTCTGGTGGCACAGCTGGCGCTGCAGTACAGCGCCCTTAACCACTGCGTCACCCGGGAGCCTCTGGCCATGGACTCTTAAGTTGAAAGCATTTGTAATAAACCCTACATGGGAGATGCTAGATACATTTATGAAGGCTAATCCGCTCAACATTGCAAAGCATTATATCAGATTGGTATCTGGCAATCCAAAAGCAGTAGGCAGTTGATCGGTACTGCTTTGGTGGAGGAGGAAATCCATCTGGAGATGTTGATGAAATGGGTCCTACGGGTGGTAGAGTACATCCCGGAGACGTGCAGCTGAGGGAGTTAGAAATTAAGGTTGGAGGAACAGAAATTAGAACTTGAGCACAAGGAAAGTGAATGTGAGGAGAGATTGGAGGAACATAAATGAGTTAGAGCACAGTGAATGACGAGATGAGCGTGCAGCCAAACAACAAGAATGTACAGCTAGACTAGAACAATAAGAATGTGTGCATGCCATTCGATTGAAAGAGCTGGAAGCATACCGAATCCAGTTTGGCCATCTTGCTCCCTCAACAGAGTTTGATCTTGGTCAGAACACCTGATTGTACTGCCTTTTTGATGAAAAAGAGGTGGATGTATGCATTACTTTGAGGGGATTCCCACATCCCTAAAATGGCTGAGATATTTGGTGTCCTTGTGGGAAAGGCTCAAAGTGTATGCCGCCTTATTTCCCGACCAGGGTTCCGATTGACACTGTTCTAGCTGCTATACTTCGGGCTTATGAGTTGGTCCCAGAGGCATACCGACAATAGTTCCGTAAATGACAAAAGACACAATCGCAAAGCCATGATGAGTTCGCTGGGGAACAAGCATGTCTTTTGATCGCTGCTGTGGTTCTCAAGAGGTCAAGGACCTTGAGGATTTGAAGACACTCCTACTTCTCGAGCAGTTCAAAAATTGCCTTCCCCTCTACATTTATGAGCACAAGGATCTCACTCTTGAGAAAGCTGCAATTCTTGCAGTTTGAGTTTGTGTTGAGAGACAAGGATCTTCAAAGCACCCAGTAGTTATCCCTATGCAAAAAATGCAGAGAAGTCACATCCTACTGCTCAGTGAAATCACAGTTTAGCCTTTTGTTAATCCACCGGTCGTCTCAGATTTTGAAATTATGCTTTACAGCGAAAGCAATCCAAGCGTTTGTAAGTTTATCGATCGCATGACAAAACATTAAGTAGCATCAGGTAGCTTGGTCACAAATCAGAAAAGCAATCAAATGAATCGTTTACCTTTGATCTTCGGATGTTTTCACTCACGAGACTCCCAGTTACACAACAAATGTTCCTTTTGTTCAATAGAGATCATTTTTATATGCAAAATACCTCCTTTTGTTTGCCGCATTTGTGTTTAGAAATTATTATTTATTATTTAGAACAGGTCCTCTACGCTAGATTTAGTTATTTGGCAACTTTAGTCGTAAATTATACAAACCTTAGAATGTCTTAGAAATCAAAACATATATATGGGCTGCATGATGCAACTATCGGCTGTTGATGATTTGAGAAAGTAGCAAAAAAAAGCTTGCACATTCCTTGCCTCGGGCTGCACAGCACAGCACAGATCATCAAGTGATCATATTTTCACCCATCAGACTATTCTCAATGTAGTCTTGACTAAAATGTGAAATGAGTTTTGATTTAGACTGTCCCATTATGAAATGGGCAAGGGGAGAAAGACATGTCATCCGTATACACTGGAATAGCGAATGGAGGCGGCTCGTTTTCCCACCGGTCCGCTTTTCAATGATGCCAGGTAGACTAGTTTGTTTTATAGCGGCGCATGTGCTTAATATGAGCAGCTGATAAATATAAGGATACTTATTTCACTCCACGCATCAACCACTGTTTGAGGAGCGCAGCGAGAGCCTGCATGCAACAGGTGATATTTCACCCAAACTCTGTATGCCATGGACTCTCCAACCCTGTTCCTACAGCTACCCAATGCTTCATTTATAGTGACATCTGCACCGAAACATATTTCACTAAACTGTTGACAGCCCCTCTGTGCGCTGGAGAAAGGAATAGAGGAAGAGATGGAAACGCATGGTGGTGAGATTCTCTAGCTATGAAAATATTTCCCTATTAAGACTATTCACAATCAAATAGAAATTCACTATAATTTGCAGGGTAACTGCCCTGCACAATCAAATAGAAATTCACTATAATTTGTAGGGTAACTGTAACTGCCCTGCACAATCAATGAACCAACAGCATTGCCAAAGGCTATATGTTCTCTCCCAGACTCGTGGATAGACATTTTGGAGTGTAGCATAAGGTAACCAGTCCATCCAGTATGCATAATAACAGTCCACGTTCAAAGCCGATTACTAAAATGTGTTAAGTTGTTTAGTATAGGCTAGACCAATTATGTACCAAAGACATCTTAAATCAGTAAAAAAAAAAATGCCAGGTGTAATATGTAGTAGGCTATGTAGGCACAATCATAATTATAACTTTATACCCCTTTTTCTCCCCAATTTTGTGATATCCAAATGTCTTGTCTCATCGCTGCGACTCCCATAAGGAGAGGCGAAGGTCGAGAGCCATGCGTCCTCCGAAACATGACCCAACCAAACCGCACTGCTTCTTGACACTGCCCGCTTAACCCGGAAGCCAGCCACACCAATGTGTTGGCGGAAAAACCGTACACCTGGCGACCGTATCAGTGTGTATGCACCCGGCCCGCCACAGTCACTAGAGCGTGATGGGACAAGGACATCTCTGCCAGCCAAACCCTCCCCTAACCCGGACAACGCTGGGCCAATTGTGCACCGCCCCATGAGCCTGGACTCAAACCAGGATCTCTTGTGGCACAGCTAGCAACTGCGATGCAGTGCCTTAGACCACTGCGCAACTCGGGAGGCCTCACACAATCAGAATTGTAGTAGTTTTTTTGTTTGTTTTGCAGACTTGAGCTCATAAGCCTAGGTGTATGTATAGGCTCTAATATGCATACAGGCGTTTTGAATGAGTCATCACTTTAGAGACCCCAACCAACACATGTCCAGAGTGCATAAGAGGAGATGACCGTGACTCAACGGAAGTGTGGAATTCTTCTGTGGTCATGACTGCCGATGTGTCAGTAAAACGCTCACCTTGATTCTGTCCTATTGCTGATGTCACAACAAAGTGCACTTTTCCTTGTTTTGTGAATATCTATTAAAGCTCTTTCCTGAAATGCTCCAATTCCCCTAATATGAGTTTTGTGACAGCCCGACAATTGTAATTGACCAAACTGTTTTAAGAAACACAACTGCGGCATTACAAAATCCATCTGTTCACATGGACATGGGTTATTAGACACTTGGTCCCATTAATGCCGTGCTCAAAAGGTCCGGCCTTCAACCATTTTTAGATCGGACAAAAACGAGCACCGACTAAGACATCATTTTGAATGGTCACCCAACTCGGAATTCCGAGTTGGAAACTCTGGAATCATCCTAGAAATCTTACTTTCCGACCTGAAGATCGATGACGGCACAATTTGAACTAGTCCCCCCCAAGAGTTCCCAGTTGTCTTGAAACCACCATTAGACAGCAGATATTGGCTTGAATGAGGTGTGTGTGTGTGTGTGTGTGTGTGCACGCACACATTCCTCCCTCTAGGCGCAGCGTTGGTTGGCCATCCACTCTACAGTCTGAAGCCTCATTTGTTATCATGAGGTCCTTTAATCAAGGCCCAACATCGGCCTCACTGTGAAGGAAAGAGACTGAGGACATGTCAGACAGCAGTTAAGTCACTGGGTAATCTGATTTAAAGCTCCTTTTGGGCAATGCTTAACTCTGATGTATTGGCCCTTCGAGGGGCTCTGCTGAGCTCCAGTTGAGTGGATGCTATGATTTTTGTCCCTCCCTCCCTGCCACTCTCCAAATGACCATAATTCAGCAGCCATACTTCATAAGCAGAGGGAAAAGAGAGTGAGCTAGCTGTTCCCCCTCCCCATTTAATACTTGTTTTAATCTTTCTGTAAAGAAATTTAGAGACCGATCCTGGCATCTCTTAGCACACTGCAAACCAACCTTCAAGCCACCTGTTAACATTTCTGTGAATTATTTTCGATGGATTGGTTGGAAACACCTCTGGGAGGTTCCTTTTTTGTGTAATATCTTAAATGGTATTTCTTGGTAATCTTGCATAGCTATTATAATGCCAGTTGTTTTGTTACATCTCCAAATATAATTTTGATCCTGAATAACATGCAGGGACATCTCATGGTTTTGTTTATGAATAATACTGAACTCCACTGTTCAGCATTGTAATTGCAGGAAATAATAGTCCACTGTATTCCTGCTCACTCTGTGTGTCTTTCAGTTTCACCTGCTCTCTGGGTGTGGGTTATCTGATGGTATGTACAGAGACCTACCCCAACGTCCTGGCCTTCTGTTTCCTGGATGAGCTGCAAAGGGAGTTCATCGTCACGTACGACGCCAAGCGTGTTAATAGCGCTGTGAGGCCATACTCCTTCATCGAGTTGGGTGAGTCTCTCCTCTTGTTTTCCCAACAAACCCATGCATTGTCTTACTTTAGAAGCACAGGGTTTCCCTTAGCCTGGTCCCAGAGCTGTTCGTGCTTTTCTGCCTACTCCTGGCGTGACCTTGACTGTAGTGTTGACAAGACTAGACTGCACAAACAGATCTGGGACCAGGCTAGTTTTCCCTCGTTTGATGCTTTCAAAAATATATTATATTCCATTTAGCAGACACTTATTATTTTTGCGTATGGGTGGTCTCAGGAAACTAACCCACTATCATGCCCAAACATTTTAGAGCATGTTTATACTGTACCCGCAGGAACATACAATTCCTAGGTTGTATTTTCATGATAGATTTCTCTATTCTCACACCCTTCATACTTGTGTTGCGGCCTCTTCCAGACAACTTCATCCAGAAGACGAAGCAGCGCTTCAACAGCCCCCGCTCTCTGTCCACTAAGATCAACCTGGCCGACATGCAAACAGAGATCAAACTTCGACCGCCCTACCAGCTGTCCCCTGAGGACCTAGGATCCATCAACGGCTTCTCATACCACACCCCCTCCAAGTACAAGGGCATAAGTAGGTACCCCACACAGACACATACACAGGATAGTTGTGGGAAAACTTCTTAGGGCTAGGCGTCCCACCAGCGGGACAACTTCCGGTGAAACTGGAGGGTGGTCAGTTCACATAAATAATCATAAAAATGATGTATTATGTATATTAAATATTTAGGTACATACAAGTGTCTTATATTGATTTAAAGCTTAAATTCTTGTTAATCTAACTGCACTGTCCGATTTACCGTAGCTATTACAGCTAAAACATGCCATGCGATTGTTTGAGGACGGAGCCCCACATCAAAATATTTTTCCACCGGCGCAGGTTTCATTACATTTACATTTACATTTAAGTCATTTAGCAGACGCTCTTATCCAGAGCGACTTACAAATTGGTGCTTTCACCTTATGACATCCAGTGGAACAGCCACTTTACAATAGTGCATCTAGGTCTTTTAAGGGGGGGGGGGAGAAGGATTACTTTATCCTATCCCTTTCATAAATTTACAAATGGCGATTTTAAATATTCACTTTTGAAAATCTTCCTCTGATTTGTCATCCAAAGGGTCCCAGCTATAACATGTCGTTTTTTGGGATAAAATCCTTCTTTATATCCCAAAAAGTATGTTTAGTTGGCACCAACGATTTGAGTAATCCACTCGTTCAACATAGAGAAAGGAATCTGAAAATCTGCCCCTAAACTTTGTTTCAACAAGTCTAAAATAAATGTCTATCTTCTCCTCAGATACCCTAAAATGTAATCAAACTATAATATTTCTTATGGAAACAAGTATGTTCAATAGGATTTTAGCAGATGCGTCATTTATTCATGGCGCGCGCAAACACAAATTTCTAAGACTCTGTCCCTGTACTAAAACTGATATTTCTTATTCGCTTTGGAAGTTACAAGCCTGAAACCTTGAACATAGCTTCCACAGGGTGTCAGCAGTCTATCGGAATTCCATCCTGGGAGCTAGAATTGAGTATGCCCTTATACTTGCAAATGTAAAAGCATGGTCTCTCTCCCCCAAAAAATTCTGGTTGGGTTTTTCTTTGGATTTTCTCCTACCATATCTATTGTGTTCTCCTCCTACATTATTTAAACATTTCTACAGTCTTCAAAGTGTTTTCTTTCCAATGGTACCAATTTTATGCATATCCTGGCTTCAGGGCAGGCAGTTTACTTTGGACATGTCATTCAGGCAGAAATGGAGAAAAAAGGGTCCTAACCCTAAGACGCTTTAGTTAGGTTATGATATTTTCTCATCAACCTCTACCGCTCTACAGGGTTTTAACAAACATATTATTTTAGTGCCTGTTGTCTATTACATAGCTTAGTCTTTCACATTCAGCCATACGTTGACAAACTCATACGCTAGTTTATGCACATTGAGGTGTGCCAACCTGCCTTTTGTGTTTTCACACACAGTAAACTTGTAAGGCTCTTTACTTAAGCTCTAACATGATCACTTCACTGTGTACTGAATGACAAATTGATTTGCATTCCATCCACCTCATTCTAATCCTCCCTTGTCCTGTTCATCTAAGCCTTTACTGTAGACATCTCCTTCTGTCACGTTAGCACATGTTGAAAATGGCTTCCATCCATTCCATACCTCATGGACAGCTTGGTTGGGAACATGTTTGGAACAGAACCAAAGTTAATCACTTGAAAGCCCTATAGGGTCAGTTCTTTGAAGGACACCTTGGCATGCAGCTGTGTGTGTGTGTGTGTGCCCCTCCATTAGTGACCGGCCCACCACCTCTCTGTTGGTACCTTCACACCTCAGTAATCCCAGCTAAATGATTGTGCCCTGGGTCACCACAGCTCCTCTGTCTCCCCAAGAACTTCTGCATTCATATTCACTTTCCTGTCACTCAATGTGAAGGGATGATCATCAAAACTTTGTCATTTTGGGATTTAGTCACTGGTTTCTCTTCAAATGTAAGGAGAATTCTAAGATTGCACATGATGGTATAGTGCAGTGGTTGACCATGTCTATACCCTGAACCTAATCCTGCTCTGTAGCTATTCATCATATTTATAAGAATTTAGCTGCAAGATATTACTTTGCACCCTACCTTTAGGTCAAGGCAGCCTCTGGCACTGAGTCTGTATTGTGATGTCCTTCAGAATCACAACGTAGCTGTTTATCTCAGTCTGTATAGTCTCTTAATGTGTCTATTGCTCATTGGCCAGGTCATTTCTGCTGGCTCCTAACAGTTCCCTTCTCTGCCCAGCTCCCAGCCAACAGCTTGATCCTGTGACTCTACCTGGCATCGTCTCCTGTGTGCTGAGCATCCTCTGTGGAGGCCTCAATCTACTCCGAGGGGTTCATGCTATAGAGAGCACCATACAGGTAATGCCAGAGCGATGGATACATTACTCTATTTAATTCAGTGGGAAAGTCCAAAGTGACCCCCTGTAGCTAATCCAAGCCTTTTTATATGAACAGTTTGTAATACCTGTATTTATCTTAGTGGGTATGCTTATTATTGCTTTTCAGAGGCTTTTATTGTCCAATGCTTTTGTTGGCTTTCTTGTCGTACCAGTTTCACCAAGCCTTGTTTCAAGCCTACCTACTGCTGTACATTGACCTCGCTATCTTTTCTTCTCTCCCTTGTCTTCATCCCCCGTTGGTTTGTCGGCAGAACGACGACGAAGACTTTAATTACGTGATTGCCTTTTTCCTGGGCACAGCAGCCTGTCTGTATCAGGTAAGTCATAGCGAGCAAGAGCTATCTTGTCTCCTTCTGGCAGTCACTGATGAGTGAGGTGCGGCTCCCGAGTGACGCAGTGGTCTAAGCCATTGCTTCTCAGTGCTAGAGGAGTCACTACAGACTCTGGTTCGATTCCAGGCTGTATCACAACCGGCCGTGATTGGAAGTCCCATAGGGTGGTGCACAATTGGCACAAGGTCGTTAGGGTTTGGCCGGGGTAGGCCGTCATTGTAAATAAGAATTTGTTCTTAATTGACTTGCCTAGTTAAATAAATTAAAAACAACCTTGCACTTTGCATCTGTACAGAGGGGGTTGTTAGTGTTCGTCTGAGTCTAGCTACAGTTTACACATAATTGTACATTGAAAAGTGCAAATAATATGCATTACATTTATGTTGCAGAATAGGGCTTGTCATTTTATTGCTGGTAGTTGATTTAAGCTTGCACTAAATAATTGGGGCATCCTTGAGTAAAGGTCAAATATTGGACATAGTTTGAAAGCAAAGAAAGATTGGTCTCCTGCAAGGGATTTTCAATACAATGAAGTATCTCTATTGTTCTCACAGAAGTTGACTTCTCTGCTTCCCGGTGTCGGTCTCTCACTCCATCTCTCCCTTTCTCTCCCTCTCTTCAGTGTTCCCTGTTTGCGTACTTCTCTGTGTGGAGGAACAGTAAGTCGTTCCTGGCCTTCGCCCTGATCTGTCTGTCCAACATGTACCTTTATGAACTGAGGAACGTGTGGCAGATCCTCTTCCATGTGACTGTAGGGGCCTTCATGACACTACAGATCAGACTGAGGCAGCCGCAGGGCAAAGCTCCGGACTACAACGTCTGACAAAAACTACAACCGCGAGACTTACAGTCAAACAATAAGAAATAAACAACTTCAGTGTCTGACAAAACCCAACAAATATACTAATTTTACAACCAACCACCAACAACAAAACCATGTCTAAGGCTACGGAGCAAAGAAGTGACTCTGCTCCTGCTCTCTTTATCATGTTTCTTCCCCACCACCGCTCAGGACTGTGGGCCAGCCTGGCCCTGCCTCAATCCCGTTGGATGCTGAGCTCACTTTAGCGTGGCCTCAAAGTGATACGGCCCAATAGGATTAATGGGTGGTGCCACTACAGCCAAATAATTGGCTAATAATATTTATATGAATATGTTTGGGGTAACCATCAGGAGTCTGAACAGGGGTTACTGACTTAAATTGAATCTCTGGCATCACAGACATGTATAATTGAAGTAATTTAGCAGACGCTCTTATCCAGAGTGAATACAGGAGAAATTAGTGTTAAGTGCCTTCCTAAAGGACATATCGACTTTATTTATTTTTACCTAGTTGGCTCGGGGATTCAAACCAGCGACCTTTTGGTTACTGACCCAATGCTCTTAACCGTTAGGCTACCTGCCACCCCAGTATCATATGTTATTAAATCTCTTGGCTCGTAAAGATTTGTTTTATTGATTTGAGAATAATTTATTCAAAATAATGTGTATGATCATGTCACACCTGTTACTTCCATGTACTTTGTTGCAGGCTTCATGAATATGCGATTGCTTGAAAGCGGAGTTTGGCATGGCAAATGTAATGTGGTGGTGTTATCCCACTGTTTTCATCACTGGGAGGCCAACCTTATCAACTCTATCATCTGCCAGACCTGGTGCAGTGGTGGTAACAGCAGCCGGAAAGGGTTTAATTGACCTGTGAGCCATCTGCCATCCCGATGTTTCAGGGTATTACTCTAAAGGCCAGAGTCGGAGAGGAGCTAGACGAGTTACTTATATTGGAGCAGAAATGGTTACTTCCAAAAATACTCCATGCATTTCTTTTCTTTTGCCATGTATTTTCCAATGCATCATTTATTTTGCATAGCTTTTGGATTATATTGCAGAAATGTTTGTCATGTCAGAAGCAGAAATTACTGAGGGCAATGTCAGTAAACTTCCTAGAAATATTGTTAATTTAATGATGAGTTAAGGGATTGTGCGAACAGTTAGTTTTTTTGGGGGTGGAGTGGCCAGTGTCAGTCAGACTAGAGATAGTCATTGCATGAGTGGAGAGTATAAACATGGAACCAAGTATTATGAACATCTGGCAACAAACTACATGTATATCTGGGCACTACTGCACTGATCCAACCCTTAAGATTTGTCATCAACAATGGCCAACATGTTTTCTATTAGCCTGTACATCTTAGCAGACTGTGGTACTTGACTTTTGTGACCTAAGTTAGCCTCCAGTATGACATCTAGGACTTAAATGTTTTATTTTATGTTGGCTTTTTCCAGGGGTGCAACTTTCACTGCGTATGGTGCATTTTTACCCCCCCCCCCAGTTGAATCACTGGAATGTCATACAAAATGTGTTAACGGTGTGCTTTAGGACCATGCGGATGCCTCCGAGCAGTCGGGTAGGGTGTTTATCCGACTGAATAAAAGAAGTCTCCCCCCACTTCTAAAACCAAAGTTGCGCCCCTGGCTGTTTCTAATGACATACTTTTTCAATCAATGTAATGTAACTAAATATACAACCATTAAACAGATCCTCATTTTGCTAATGGTGTGTGCATAACCAAGTAGTTTCCTACTTAGTTTACTATTTCCACATTCTTTACATTCTTCAAGCTCTGTTAAGTTGGTTGTTGATCATTGCTAGACAGCCATTTTCAAGTCTTGCCCTAAATGTCCAAGCCAAGGGGTGTGAATATTTTCTGAAGGCACTGTGAGGTTTCTTAGAGGTTTCTTTACTGTATGTATAAAGTACCATTAAATGTAGTGCCTGTATCAGCGCAATAGAATTCCAAATGGATACCATACAATCCAGAATCTACTACACCTGAGGCAAACCGGAGTAGTGCATTTCTAATTGTTATTTCAAACGAGTTTCATATAAAAAATTCCCCCTTGTGCCTTGGCAGCAGATAATGGGGATCCCTAATAAATCTAAATCAGGAAGTGTAAGGTTGAATGCAGAAGAAGTCGTAGGTATTAGAAGGGGAATTGTAACTCATCTGGACAGCACTTTAAATTTGAATGCAAGTGAGGGGGGACGGCCGTTGCCATCTAGGCCTATTTGTGACTAATAAAGACGTAATCAACATTATTTTTACACTGTCCACAGCAACCGTGGTGTGCTGCTTTTAAAGGGCATGGACTCGGCAAGATTACCAATTTATGAGTCCCGCCAAATCATTGTCTTCATCCAGCTGTATTATGCAGTGATTTCCTTTGAAGTGCAGGGCATTTAAAGCACTTCTACCTTCCCCTCTTTGTAAAGATTTAAATCAACATAGTTTTCGTACACAGTAAAGCCTGTTAAATGAATTGATCAGTAGGCTACAATGCCCTTTACATCCACCATCTATTCTATGGGCTTGGACTGTTTTCTCTGTAGTCTCCAGTTTATTGGGACTGTTTCCTCTGTAGTCTCCAGTTTTATTGGGACTGTTTCCTCTGTAGTCTCCAGTTTTATTGGACTGTTTCCACTGTAGTCTCCAGTTTTATTTTGACTGTTTCCTCTGTAGTCTCCAGTTTATTTTGACTGTTTCCTCTGTAGTCTCCAGTTTTATTGGGACTGTTTCCTCTAGTCTCCAGTTTATTGGGACTGTTTCCTCTGTAGTCTCCAGTTTATTTTGACTGTTTCCTCTGTAGTTTCCAGTTTTATTGGGACTGTTTCTCTAGTCTGACTGTTTCCTCTGTAGTCTCCAGTTTATTGGGACTGTTTCCTCTAGTCTCCAGTTTATTTTGACTGTTTCCTCTGTAGTCTCCAGTTTTATTGGGATTGTTTCCTCTGTAGTCTCCAGTTTTATTGGGACTGTTTCCTCTGTGGTCCAGTTTTATTGGGACTGTTTCCTCTGTAGTCTCTGTTTTATTGGGACTGTTTCCTCTGTGGTCTCCAGTTTATTTGGACTGTGGCCATTGTATTTAAGTACAGTCAGTCTTACTTGCTTAACTAAGTTAACAATTATTTATGGGAAATGTACAGAGGGGCAGATAAAATAGGCCTGTTCATATTGTAGTTTATCAGTGCTTAAGTTGTATACGTAGTCTATCTAATAACATGTATAATTCACAACCAAGGGTCATTAGTCAGGGTGCCATTTCTGACAGATTTACAGATTTACTATCACCTATATAGTGCACTACTTTTGACCAGGGCTCTTATGGGTCCTGGTCAAAAGTAGTGCACTATATAGGTGATAGGGTACTATTTGGTACGAATTCTAAATCACCATATTGCTTTCATATAGCTGTATTATTAATGAAGAAAATAGAAAGGGAGCCATTGTTTTTAGTACAGCCCATCTGTTAGGATTTGTACCAATGACAGTGTAATGCTGCCCCCCTCTGGAGATCTAGAGGAACAATTGTAGAGATCCTTTTGAATTTGTGTCCTATATGTAGATCTATCGGAACAATCAACTCGAGCAGTTCAGCGAAATGGCAGGCAAGCTGGCTGGTTAAGTTCTCCTCTTTCTATTAGTAATGTTGAAACATATTACCATTTGGATCGTCAAAGACCAAAATAAATCTATGGGTGTACATCTGAAACAACCATCCAAACATAAGGTTATAGAAGTAGAGATATATAGGATGCCACATCAAATAAAAAGGCGTTGTCAACAGGTGCCATTTTAGTGGTTTATTGAACGTAACAAAGAAAGACGCTTAGTGTTTGACATGATAGAAAGCAAAGACAACCCAAGGTTTAGTCTGGGTACCAGTCCTCTTAGCTACCACTCCTTGTGGAATGTAATAGCTGACCAGACGACAACCAGGTTATGCAAGTCCTGCCTCTGACTCAAGACACACTGATGTCATTCCTCCTCTCCGCTCCATCTAGTGAAAACCTCACGAGGTTCATCCTTTGTCCAAATATAGGGAGAGAAAGGGAGCTATGCTCCTCCCTAGCAGAGGTCTGCCCCCCTCCCCCCACCCCACAGTTTGAGAACGCACGTTAAAGGTCAATTGAGTTCAATGGCACTGTATTTTCCTTGCTCATTTTCAAAGTAGCAGAAAGTAAAGTACAATCTCAAACAACACCAATGACACAGTAAAAAAAGAGGAACTGAATGGGTTATAGCAGTAGAGTAAGATCCCTCATGTTTCCAGTGGAAGGAGGGCTTTTAGTTTGAAAAGAGTAAAGACCAGAGGATAAGGGCTCTATTTAAACCATATCATTGAAGTTGAGCGTTACATCATGAATTAAATTTAAAGTCGATGTTCCTGCTTTAAGGCGTCTGCATGCTTCCCAGCCAAAACAGTTTGGAAGAGTTTCTGCATATACACTGCTCAAAAAATAAAGGGAACACTTAAACAACACAATGTAACTCCAAGTCAATCACACTTCTGTGAAATCAAACTGTCCACTTAGGAAGCAACACATGCTGTTGTGCAAATGGAATAGACAACAGGTGGAAATTAGCAAGACACCCCCAATAAAGGAGTGGTTCTGCAGGTGGGGACCACAGACCACTTCTCAGTTCCTTTGCTTCCTGGCTGATGTTTTGGTCACTTTTGAATGCTGGTGATGCTTTCACTCTAGTGGTAGCATGAGACGGAGTCTACAACCCACACAAGTGGCTCAGGTAGTGCAGCTCATCCAGGATGGGACATCAATGCGAGCTGTGGCAAGAAGGTTTGCTGTGTCTGTCAGCGTAATGTTCAGAGCATGGAGGTGCTACCAGGAGACAGGCCAGTACATCAGGAGATGTGGAGGATGCTGTAGGAGGGCAACAACCCAGCAGCAGGACCGCTACCTCCGCCTTTGTGCAAGGAGGAGCTGGAGGAGCACTGCCAGAGCCCTGCGTAATGACCTCCAGCAGGCCACAAATGTGCATGTGTCTGCTCAAACGGTCAGAAACCGACTCCATCAGGGTGGTATGAGGGCCTGACATCCACAGGTGGGGGTTGTGCTTACAGCTCAACACCGTGCAGGACGTTTGGCATTTGTCAGAGAACACCAAGATTGGCAAATTCGCCACTTGCGCCCTGTGCTCTTCACAGATGAAAGCAGGTTCACACTAAGCACGTGACAGACGTGACAGAGCCTGGAGACGCCATGGAGAACATTCTGCTGCCTGCAACATCCTCCAGCATGACCGGTTTGGCGGTGGGTCAGTCATGGTGTGGGGTGGCATTTCTTTGGGGGGCCGCACAGCCCTCCATGTGCTCGCCAGAGGTAGCCTGACTGCCATTAGGTACCGAGATGAGATCCTCAGACCCCTTGTGAGACCATATGCTGGTGCGGTTGGCCCTGGGTTCCTCCTAATGCAAGACAATGCTAGACCTCATGTGGCTGGAGTGTGTCAGCAGTTCCTGCAAGAGGAAGGCAGTGATGCTATGGACTGGCCCGCCCGTTCCCCAGACCTGAATCCAATTGAGCACATCTGGGACATCATGTCTCGCTCCATCCACCAACGCCACGTTGCACCACAGACTGTGTAGGAGTTGGCGGATGCTTTAGTCCAGGTCTGGGAGGAGATCCCTCAGGAGACCATCCGCCACCTCATCAGGAGCATGCCCAGGCATTGTAGGGAGGTCATACAGGCACGTGGAGGCCACACACACTACTGAGTCTCATTTTGACTTGTTTTAAGGACATTTCATCAAAGTTGGATGAGCCTGTAGTGTGGTTTTCCACTTTAATTTTGAGTGTGACTCCAAATCCAGACCTCCATGGGTTGATAAATTTGATTTCCATTGATAATTTTTGTGTGATTTTGTTGTCAGCACATTCAACTATGTAAAGAAAAAAGTATTTAATAAGAATATTTCATTCATTCAGATCTAGGATGTTATTTTAGTGTTCCCTTTATTTTTTGGAGCAGTGTATTATGACGCCTTTTGTGATGTTTTTGTTCGTTTTGGACTTTGAGTTTTTAGAGGGGCTGTTCAGGCATGCTCTTAACCACTAGGCTATCTGTCACCCAGAATGAATAGAGCGCCAAGACATTCTTCCTATCCACACGTACCTCGGGGTACAAAGTGACAATCTAAACAGACAGACTGCTTCTCAAGAACTGATTGGTACCCAAATCACCAATATTGTCACTGTAAGTAGTTGTTTGATGACGGGAAAGACAAAAAAAAATTGGTTAAATTGGAATGATGACATCAGATGTAGGATAAGACAAAGATCCCACAGTATGCTGTGACACTGATGGGGCTGCTCTACCAGAAACAGATGAAGATACTACAGTATGCTGTTACACTGATGGGGCTGCTCTACCAGAAACAGATGAAGATACCACAGTATGCTGTAACACTGATGGGGCTGCTCTACCAGAAACAGATGAAGATACTACAGTATGATGTAACACTGATGGGGCTGCTCTACCAGAAACAGATGAAGATACTACAGTATGCTGTAACACTGATGGGGCTGCTCTACCAGAAACAGATGAAGATACTACAGTATGCTGTTACACTGATGGGGCTGCTCTACCAGAAACAGATGAAGATACTACAGTATGCTGTTACACTGATGGGGCTGCTCTACCAGAAACAGATGAAGATACTACAGTATGCTGTAACACTGATGGGGCTGCTCTACCAGAAACAGATGAAGATACTACAGTATGCTGTAACACTGATGGGGCTGCTCTACCAGAAACCGATGAAGATACCACAGTATGCTGTAACACTGATGGGGCTGCTCTACCAGAAACAGATGAAGATACTACAGTATGCTGTAACACTGATGGGGCTGCTCTACCAGAAACAGATGAAGATACTACAGTATGCTGTAACACTGATGGGGCTGCTCTACCAGAAACCGATGAAGATACCACAGTATGCTGTAACACTGATGGGGCTGCTCTACCAGAAACAGATGAAGATACTACAGTATGCTGTAACACTGATGGGGCTGCTCTACCAGAAACAGATGAAGATACCACAGTATGCTGTAACACTGATGGGGCTGCTCTACCAGAAACAGATGAAGATACTACAGTATGCTGTTACACTGATGGGGCTGCTCTACCAGAAACAGATGAAGATACTACAGTATGCTGTAACACTGATGGGGCTGCTCTACCAGAAACCGATGAAGATACCACAGTATGCTGTAACACTGATGGGGCTGCTCTACCAGAAACAGATGAAGATACTACAGTATGCTGTAACACTGATGGGGCTGCTCTACCAGAAACAGAAGAAGGGGGATAGGGTTTGTAAAATTCCAGTCACTCCCCAAATTCCCAGGTTTTCTAGAAATCTCTGTTGGAAGTTTACTGGATTTCCTGCTTATTCCCTCCTGATTCCGGGAATCTTCCAACCAGTATTTTAGAAAAACCCGGGAATTTTTGCAGTGTTACTGGATTATTGTGCAACCCCAATGGGGATAACAATATCCAGCAGGTCCAAGGTAAAAATGAAACATCTCCACATGGACTCCCACAAGCTGTTCCTCATATTGTTTAACATAAGGATGATGTCATCATCAGTGTAGACAAGTATAAAGGCCTCATTGGAGAATATTGGACATTCATTGGGTCATAACATCTGATTGAGCCAGGGTTGGTGGGATGGCTTCATAGAGCGCCAAATCAGTCTCTATCTATGACATGGACTGACTGCAGGGGGTTATTATGTCAGGGGATGCCTTGCCACAAGTGCAGGCAACTGCTTGATATTCAAACCAAATGTGTGGAAAAAGCAGGTGAACTAGAAAGAATGAAGAATACAGTGATGGGACAGAAAAGGAATCGTCCACCCCTTGCATGATTGTAATAGGTCTCGGTCAGCTATGTACATCCGAATACATCTTTATTTATAGATACTTCTCTCTAATATATTAATGTACAAAATATAGAATCTAAAATATCTGATAGGGTTTGGTGTTTGAGTCAAAATACAAAATGTCAAATACAAAACTTTTCGTTGACATCCTCGGTTGAAAGTGTCGTCAGTTAAAGCATGTGTGTCTATGTGCATGTATGTGTGTCTATGTGCATGTATGTGTGTCTATGTGCATGTATGTGTGGCTAGCGTATGTCTGTGTGTTGTGTAGTGTAGAGCTCTGTAAACTCACACTGAACAGAGCAGTCTCACTGGTCGTTCAAGTAGCCAGCCAGGTTAACACGGCCCACCAAGGCTCCCTACTAGAGATGAAACACACTGCTCCTTCCTATCTGACCAACTCCAGTAAAGGGTTTGATAGTGCTTCTGTGCTGGCTGGCAATGTTAGTACGTAGTGTACCCATGGTTTGGAGAATTGTAATATCTGTACCACTCAAGTATACAAAGACAGCATACATGGACTGTATGAACAAAAAACACTTTTTTCCAGATGTACTGTATGTATATATAAAGTACCAATTAAAAGTTTGAAAACAACTACTCATTCAAGGATTTTTCTTTATTTTGACTATGTTCTACATTGTAGAATAATAGTGAAGACATCAAAACTATGAAATAACACATGGAATCACGTAGTAAACAAAAAAGTGTTAAAATCATAACATATTTTATATTTGAGATTCTTCAAAGTAGCCACCCTTTTGCCTTGACAGCTTTGCATTCTCTCAACCAGCTTCATGAGATAGCCATCTGGAATGCATTTCAAATAGCAGGTGTGCCTTGTTAAGTTAATTTGTGGAATTTCTTTCCTCCTTAATGCGTCTGAGCCAATCAGTTGTGTTGTGACAAGGTAGGGGTGGTATACAGAAGCTAGCCCTATTTGGTAAAAGACCAAGTCCATATTATGCCAAGAACAGCTCAAATAAGCAAAGAGAAATGACAGTCAATCATTACTTTAAGACATGGTCAGTCAATATGGAAAATCTAAAGAACTTTGAACATTTCTTGAAGTGCAGTCGCAAAAACCATTAAGCGCTATGATGAAACTGGCTCTCATGAGCACCGCCACAGGAAAGGAAGACCCAGAGTTACCTCTAATGAATTTATCCTCCGCAGCAGAGTTACCAGCCTCAGAAATCGACAATTAACTGCACCCCACAGAGTTCAAGTAACAGACACATCTCAACATCAACTGTTCAGAGGAGTCAAGCCTTCATGGTCGAATTGCTGCAAAGAAACCACTACTAAAGGACACCAATAATAAGAGACTTGCTTGGGCCAAGAAACATAAGCAATGGGCATTAGACCGGTGGAAATCTGTCCTTTGGTCTGATGAGTCCATATTTGAGATTTTTGGTTCCAACCGCCGTGTCTTTGAGATGTTCTCCGCATGTGTGGTTCCTATTTATTCAGAATTCAAGGCACACTTAACCAGCATGGCTACCACAGCATTCTGCAGCGATATACCATCCCATCTGCTTTGCGCTTAGTGTGACTATCATTTGTTTTTCAACAGGACAATGACCCAACACACCTGTGTAAGGGTTGTGTAAGGGCTATTTAACCAAGAAGGAGAGTGATGGAGTGCTGCATCAGATGACCTGACCTCCACAATCACCCGACCTCAAACCAATTGAAATGGTTTGGGATGAGTTGGACTGCAGAGTGAAGGAAAAGCAGACAACAAGTGCTCAGCATATGTGGGAACCCCTGTTGGAAAAGGATTCCTTGTGAAGGTGGTTGAGAGAATGCCAAGAGTGTGCAAAGTTGTCATCAAGTCAAAGGGTGGCTACTTTGAAGAATCTAAAATATATTTTATTTGTTTAACAATTTTTTGGTTACTACATGATTCCCTTTGTGTTATTTCATAGTTTTGATGTTTTCACTATTATTGTACAATGCAGAAAATAGTAAAAATGAAGCAAATCTTGAATGAGTAGGTGTACTGTACTGGTACTGTATATACAGTACATTCTGAAAGTATTCTGCCCCCTAGACTTTTCCACATTCTGTTACATACAGCCTTATTCTAAAATTGGATTCAATAGTTTTTCCCCCTCATCAATCTACACACAATAAGGCATAAGGACAAAGCAAAAAGCAGGTTTGGATTTTTTTTTGGGGGGGGGGGGAATGGGA
This sequence comes from Oncorhynchus nerka, assembly GCF_034236695.1. Lineage (NCBI taxonomy): Eukaryota > Metazoa > Chordata > Actinopteri > Salmoniformes > Salmonidae > Oncorhynchus > Oncorhynchus nerka. Next base: position 39,501,584 of record NC_088396.1, read on the forward strand.
ATATCACATTTACATAAGTATTCCGACCCTTTTACGCAGTACTTTGTTGAAGCACCTTTGACAGTGATTACAGCCTCAAGTTTTCTTGGGTATGACGCTGCAAACTTGGCACACCTATATTTGGGGAGTTCTCCCATTTTTTTCTCTCAGCAGATCATCTCAAGCTCTGTCAGGTTGGATGGGGAACGTGGCTGCACAGTTATTTTCAGGTCTCCAGAGATGTTTGATCAGGTTCAAGTCCGTGCTCTGGCTGGGCCACTCAAGGACATTCAGAGACTTGTCCCAAAGCCACTCATTGGCTGTGTGCTTAATGTCGTTGTCCTGTTGAAAAGTAAACCTTCGCCCCAGCCTGAGGTCCTGAGCGCTCTGGACCAGGTTTTCATCAAGGATCTCTCTGTACTTTGCTCCGGTCATCTTTCCCTCGTTCCTGAATAGTCTCCCAGTCACTGCCGCGGAAAAACATCGCCACAGCATGATGCTGCCACCACCATGCTTCACCGTAGGGATGGTATTGGCCAGGTGATGAGCGGTGCCTGGTTTCCTCCAGACATGATGCTTGGCATTCAGGCCAAATAATATTTTTTCTCATGGTCTGAGAGTCCATTAGGTGGCTTTTGACAGCCCGCTTGGAGATACCCCGATTGCTCAGTTTGGCTGGGTGGCCAGCTCTAAGGAAGAGTCTTGGTGGTTCCAAACTTCTTCCATTTAATAATGTTTGAGGCCACTGTGTTCTTGAGGACCTTCACTGCTGCAGAAATGTTTTGCTACCCTTCCCCAGATCTGTGCCTCGACACAATCCTGTCTCTGAGCTCTACGGACAATTCCTTCAACCTCATGGCTTGGGTTTTGCTCTGACATGCACTGTCAACTTTGGGATCTTATATAGACAGATGTGTGCCTTTTCCAAATGACGTCCAATCAATTGGATTTACCACAGGTGGACTCCAAGTTCAAAAACATCTCAAGGATGATCAATGGAAACAGGATTTACCTTATCTCAAGGGTCTGAATACTTACGTAAATAAGGTTTTGTCCGTTTTTTATTTTGAATACATTTGCAAACATTTCTAAAAACCTGGTTTGGCTTTGTCGTTATGGGTTATTGTGTGTAGACTGATGAGGACATGTTTTATTTCAGCCATTTTAGAAAAAGTCCACAATAAAATGTGGAAAGGCGAAGGGGCCTGAATACTTTCAGAATGTTTTACGTGTTTATATGGGTTTCAGTGTCTTCATGCAGGTTTTGTTTAGAGCGACTTGGATCTTTCAGCAGAATGTCTATGAAGACACACATATTGGATCGATTTCCTCAGAAAACCTTAGAGATCTACAGTACTGCGAGATGATTGGCTTTTAGCCGTTCCTTAACTCACACTATGACCTATAGAAATAAGACCTTGAGAGGATGCTGCTGTCACAATGTGTCTCTCTGCTGTAGTCTGATGGGATTTCTTTGGTCTCTTCAGCGAACCCAGGCCCTCTAAGCTCCTCCCTGTCTCTTTCCCCCAAGCCGAGAGGAGGCTGGGTGGGGTCTCCTTCACTCTGGTCCAATTGGAGGCTGACCTCTGCAGGTAGGGAGGAGATAAACCTAGGACAAGGGGTGTTGGTGGGGGGCAGTCAGTTCCCCAAGCTAACACAGGTCCATGAGCCTGCTCGTCAAAGACGCGGGGGGGGAGGGGTCAGCCCCCTTTAGTCCAATCACCCTTCTCCTCTCAGCCTTTTCCTGCACCAGTGTCAGTCTGTTACTGGGGCTGCTTCTGAATAGGCTGTGTCTGAAATGGCACCCAATTTCCTATATAGTGCACTACTTTTCAACAGAGCCCTATGTCCCTGGTCAAAGGTAGTGTACTATATAGGGAATAGGTTTCCATTTGGGACACAGCCTGGGTGTTAACTGCTGGGAGGTCCTCCAGTGAGGAAGTAGGTCTGCATTTCTCCTTTACCCTTCACCTTGACGAGGCCTCGGCACTCTAGTGTGTAGTTATAGGAGTTCAGCACGTTGTACAGGTCAGAGGTCACCTGGTGGGAGAAAGGCCAGAGGAAGGAGAGAGAGAGGAAAAGAAAGGTAGTCATGAAGTCACACAGAGGAGTGTTCACATATCTTGATCATAAGCACACTACCTGCCATTTCACACTGCCAAATGCTAATATTCTAAAAGATGGACACAAGGTTAAAGAAAGAGTGCACACTGCAAGCTATGCTTCCATGTGCTTTACTGACGATGTTTCCACCCTTAGGTCTTCATCATAGTTATAATAAAGTCACAATAGAAATGATTGGTGTGTTATCAGTTTCTTCTGTGCTGTGTCTGAGTTACCTGGATCCGCTCAGGTACACCGGTGCTGTCCATGCGGCTGGCCACGTTGACGGTATTCCCCCAGATGTCATACTGGGGCTTCCTGGCCCCGATCACCCCAGCCACCACCGGACCCATGTTCAGACCTGCACCGGTGGACAGGGACATGGTCCAGCATGTTTTTAACAATATATACAGTATGTTCAATATACATTTTTTATCAGTCAGCAGACTTTTCCCTGGTGAGGTCACATTAATTCCATTACTCATTATAGATTTTGTGAGGCACTACTGCTTAAGGATATCGTTCTTCTCATGAATTCACATCAAAATGAACAAGGCAACAAAATGATCTTTCCCAGAGGCAGCTTTACCGATCTTCATCTTGAAGTTATTGAAGGAGTGTTCGTTAATGTACTTCATCTGATCCATGAGTCTCATGGCGTAGTCTGCGAGGGCTCTGATGTGCGAGCGGCCTTCCTTGTCGTAGGTAGAGTCGTTGAGGCCAGAGGCTGCCATGTAGGTACTGCCGATGGTCTTTATCTTCTCCAGCTGGCGGAACTGGTCCTCACTGATGATCTGGGGGGAGAGGAGGACAATAGGGATGTGAAAGACATTTACTAGTTAGTTAACTTGGGTTAATAGCATTGATATTGTTAGCTCTATTTCAACATAACAGGGTCCAATAATAGTCACTAGTGCCAATACTGTAGTAATATTACGAGTAATGGGACAGAACATATGGTCAGTGTAAACACACAGAGAGAGAGAGAGAGAGAAAGGCCCCTCTCACCTTGTTAAATTCTGTGGTAATCTCAATGAGCAGGTGGACACTCCACTCCCTCTCTTCATCTCTCCCCTTCCCCCCATCCTCATACCTCTCTCCCTCCGCCCATCCACATATCCATCTCCTCCCTTCCACATATCTCTCACCATCCTCATACCTCTATCCTCCCATTATCATATCTTCCTCATACCTCTATCCTCCTCCCCATCCTCATACCTCTCTCTTCTCCCCATCCTCATACCTCTCTCCTCCTTCCCCATCCCTCTCTTCCTTCCCCATCCCTCTCCTCCTCCCCCATCCTCACAACTTTAACTCTACTCCCCATCCTCATACCTCTCTCCTCCTCCTCATCCCTCTCTCCTCTTTCCCCCTCCTCATACCTCTCTACTCCCATCCTCATTCCTCCCCCATCCTCTCTCCTCCTCCCCATCCCCATCTCTCTCCTCCTTCCCCATCCTCACACCTCTCTCCTCCCCCCATCCTCATACCTCTCTCCTCCTCCCCCATCCTCATACCTCTCTCCCTCCGCCCATCCACATATCCATCTCCTCCCTTCCACATATCTCTCACCATCCTCATACCTCTATCCTCCCATTATCATATCTTCCTCATACCTCTATCCTCCTCCCCATCCTCATACCTCTCTCCTCCTTCCCCATCCCTCTCCTCCTCCCCCATCCTCACAACTTTAACTCTACTCCCCATCCTCATACCTCTCTCCTCCTCCTCATCCCTCTCTCCTCTTTTTCCCCCTCCTCATACCTCTCTACTCCCATCCTCATTCCTCCCCATCCTCTCTCCTCCTCCCATCCCCATCTCTCTCCTCCTTCCCCATCCTCACACCTCTCTCCTCCCCATCCTCATACCTCTCTCCTCCCCCATCCTCATACCTCTCTCCTCCTCCCCCATCCTCATACCTCTCTCCTCCTCCCCCCATCCCTCTCCTCCCCCAACCCCATCTCTCTCCTCCCCATCCTCACACCTCTCTCCTCCTCCCCATCCTCACACCTCTCTCCTCCTCCTCCCCATCCTCACACCTCTCTCCTCCTTCCCATCCTCACCTCTCTCCTCCTCCCCATCCTCACCTCTCTCCCTCCTCCCCATCCTCATACCACTCTCCTCCTCCCCATCCTCACACCTCTCTCCTCCTCCCCATCCTCACACCTCTCTCCTCCCCATCCTCATACCTCTCTCCTCCTCCCCCCATTCTCACACCTCTCTCCTCCTCCCCCATTCTCACCTCTCTCCTCCTCCCCATTCTCACACCTCTCTCCTCCTCCCCATTCTCACACCTCTCTCCTCCTCCCCATTCTCATACCTCTCTCCTCCCCCATCCTCATACCTCTCTCCCTCTGCCCATCCTCACACCTCTCTCCCCATTCTCATACCTCTCTCCTCCTCCCGCATTCTCATACCTCTCCCCTCCTCCCCCATCCTCACCTCTCTCCTCCTCCCCCATCCTCATACATCTCTCCTCCTCCCCGCATTCTCATACCTCTCCCCTCCTCCCCCATCCTCACACCTCTCTCCTCCCCCATTCTCACACCTCTCTCCTCCTCCCCCATCCTCATACCTCTCTCCCTCTGCCCATCCTCACACCTCTCTCCCCATTCTCACCTCTCTCCCCATTCTCATACCTCTCTCCCCATTCTCATACCTCTCTCCCCATTCTCATACCTCTCTCCCCATTCTCATACCTCTCTCCCCATTCTCATACCTCTCTCCCCATCCTCATACCTCTCTCCCCATCCTCATACCTCTCTCCTCCTCCTCACACCTCTCTCCTCCTCCTCACACCTCTCTCCTCCTCCCCGCATTCTCATACCTCTCTCCTCCTCCCCGCATTCTCATACCTCTCTCCTCCTCCTCATACCTCTCTCCTCCTCCTCATACCTCTCTCCTCCTTCTCATACCTCTCTCCTCCTCCTCATACCTCTCTCCTCCTCCCCGCATTCTCATACGTCTCTCCTCCTCCTCATACCTCTCTCCTCCTCCTCATACCTCTCTCCTCCTCCTCATACCTCTCTCCTCCTCCTCATACCTCTCTCCTCCTCCTTATACCTCTCTCCTCCTCCTCATACCTCTCTCCTCCTCCTCATACCTCTCTCCTCCTCCTCATACCTCTCTCCTCCTCCTCATACCTCTCTCCTCCTCCTCATACCTCTCTCTCCTCCTCCTCATACCTCTCTCCTCCTCCCCCATCCTCATACCTCTCCCCTCCTCCCCCAACCCCATCTCTCTCCTCCTCCCCATTCTCACACCTCTCTCCTCCCCATTCTCACCTCTCCTCCTCCCCCATCCTCACACCTCTCTCCTCCTCCCCATCCTCACACCTCTCTCCTCCTCCTCCCCATCCTCACACCTCTCTCCTCCTTCCCATCCTCACACCTCTCTCCTCCTCCCCATCCTCATACCTCTCTCCTCCTCCCCATCCTCACCTCTCTCCTCCTCCCCATCCTCACACCTCTCTCCTCCTCCCCCCATTCTCACACCTCTCTCCTCCTCCCCCATTCTCACCTCTCTCCTCCTCCCCCATTCTCACACCTCTCTCCTCCTCCCCATTCTCACACCTCTCTCCTCCTCCCCATTCTCACACCTCTCTCCTCCTCCCCATTCTCATACCTCTCTCCTCCCCCATCCTCATACCTCTCTCCCTCTGCCCATCCTCACACCTCTCTCCCCATTCTCATACCTCTCTCCTCCTCCCCGCATTCTCATACCTCTCCCCTCCTCCCCCATCCTCACACCTCTCTCCTCCTCCCCCATCCTCATACCTCTCTCCTCCTCCCCCATTCTCATACCTCTCCCCTCCTCCCCCATCCTCACACCTCTCTCCTCCTCCCCCATTCTCACACCTCTCTCCTCCTCCCCCATCCTCATACCTCTCTCCCTCTGCCCATCCTCATACCTCTCTCCCTCTGCCCATCCTCACACCTCTCTCCCCATTCTCATACTCTCTCCCCATTCTCATACCCTCTCCCCATTCTCATACCTCTCTCCCCATTCTCATACCTCTCTCCCCATTCTCATACCTCTCTCCCCATCCTCATACCTCTCTCCCCATCCTCATACCTCTCTCCCCATCCTCATACCTCTCTCCCCATCCTCATACCTCTCTCCTCCTCCCCGCATTCTCATACCTCTCTCCTCCTCCCGCATTCTCATACCTCTCTCCTCCTCCCCGCATTCTCATACCTCTCTCCTCCTCCCCGCATTCTCATACCTCTCTCCTCCTCCTCATACCTCTCTCCTCCTCCTCTCCTCTCTCCTCCTCCTCATACCTCTCTCCTCCTCCCCGCATTCTCATACCTCTCTCCTCCTCCTCATACCTCTCTCCTCCTCCTCCATACCTCTCTCCTCCTCCTCTTACCTCTCTCCTCCTCCTCATACCTCTCTCCTCCTCCTTATACCTCTCTCCTCCTCCTCATACCTCTCTCCTCCTCCTCATACCTCTCTCCTCCTCCTCATACCTCTCTCCTCCTCCCCCCATCCTCACACCTCTCTCCTCCTCCCCCCATCCTCCACCTCTCTCCTCCTCCCCATTCTCACACCTCTCCCCTCCTCCCCATCCTCACCTCTCTCCTCCTCCCCATCCTCACACCTCTCTCCTCCTCCCCATCCTCACACCTCTCTCCTCCTCCCCATTCTCATACTCTCTCTCCTCCTCCCCCATTCTCATACCTCTCTCCTCCTCCCCACATTCTCATACCTCTCTCCTCCTCCCCCATCCTCATACCTCTCTCCCTCTGCCCATCCTCACCTCTCTCCTCCTCCCCATCCTCACACCTCTCTCCTCCTCCCCCATCCTCACACCTCTCTCCCCATTCTCATACCTCTCTCCCCATTCTCATACCTCTCTCCCCATTCTCATACCTCTCTCCCCATTCTCATACCTCTCTCCCCCATCCTCATACCTCTCTCCTCCTCCTCCACCCTCTCCTCCTCCCCGCATTCTCATACCTCTCTCCTCCTCCCCGCATTCTCATACCTCTCTCCTCCTCCCCGCATTCTCATACCTCTCTCCTCCTCCTCATACCTCTCTCCTCCTCCTCATACCTCTCTCCTCCTCCCCGCATTCTCATACCTCTCTCCTCCTCCTCATACCTCTCTCCTCCTCCTCATACCTCTCTCCTCCTCCTCATACCTCTCTCCTCCTCCTTATACCTCTCTCCTCCTCCTCATACCTCTCTCCTCATCCCCGCATTCTCACACCTCTCTCCTCCTCCTATCCTCACACCTCTCCTCCCCCCATCCTCACACCTCTCTCCTCCTCCCCCCATCCTCACACCTCTCTCCTCCTCCCCATCCTCACACCTCTCTCCTCCTCCCCATCCTCACACCTCTCTCCTCCTCCCCGTCCTCACCTCTCTCCTCCTCCCCATTCTCACACCTCTCTCCTCCTCCCCATTCTCATACCTCTCTCCCTCTGCCCATCCTCACCTCTCTCCCTCTGCCCATCCTCACACCTCTCTCCCTCTGCCCATCCTCACACCTCTCTCCCCATTCTCATACCTCTCTCCCCATTCTCATACCTCTCTCCCCATTCTCATACCTCTCTCCTCCTCCCCGCATTCTCACACCTCTCTCCTCCTCCCCCATCCTCATACCTCTCTCCCTCTGCCCATCCTCATACCTCTCTCCCTCTGCCCATCCTCACACCTCTCTCCCCATTCTCTCATACCTCTCTCCCCATTCTCATACCTCTCTCCCCATTCTCATACCTCTCTCCCCATTCTCATACCTCTCTCCCCATTCTCATACCTCTCTCCCCATTCTCATACCTCTCTCCCCATCCTCATACCTCTCTCCCCATCCTCATACCTCTCTCCCCATCCTCATACCTCTCTCCTCCTCCCCGCATTCTCATACCTCTCTCCTCCTCCCCGCATTCTCATACCTCTCTCCTCCCCCATTCTCATACCTCTCTCTCCCCCGCATTCTCATACCTCTCTCCTCCTCCTCATACCTCTCTCCTCCCTCCTCATACCTCTCTCCTCCTCCCTCATACCTCTCTCCTCCTCCTCATACATCTCTCCTCCTCCTCATACCTCTCTCCTCCTCCTTATACCTCTCTCCTCCTCCTCATACCTCTCTCCTCCTCCTCATACCTCTCTCCTCCTCCCCCATTCTCATACCTCTCTCCTCCTCCCCGCATTCTCACACCTCTCTCCTCCTCCCACCATCCTCACACCTCTCTCCTCCTCCCCCATCCTCACACCTCTCTCCTCCTCCCCATTCTCACACCTCTCTCCTCCTCCCCATCCTCACACCTCTCTCCTCCTCCCCATCCTCACACCTCTCTCCTCCTCCCCATCCTCACACTCTCTCCTCCTCCCCACATTCTCATACCTCTCTCCTCCTCCCCCATTCTCATACCTCTCTCCTCCTCCCCCATCCTCATACCTCTCTCCCTCTGCCCATCCTCACACCTCTCTCCTCCTCCCCCCATTCTCCTCTCTCCTCCTCCCCCATTCTCACACCTCTCTCCTCCTCCCACCATCCTCACACCTCTCTCCTCCTCCCCCATCCTCACACCTCTCTCCTCCTCCCCATTCTCACACCTCTCTCCTCCTCCCCATCCTCACACCTCTCTCCTCCTCCCCATCCTCACACCTCTCTCCTCCTCCCCATCCTCACACCTCTCTCCTCCTCCCCATTCTCATACCTCTCTCCTCCTCCCCACATTCTCATACCTCTCTCCTCCTCCCCACATTCTCATACCTCTCTCCTCCTCCCCCATCCTCATACCTCTCTCCCTCTGCCCATCCTCACACCTCTCTCCTCCTCCCCCATCCTCACACCTCTCTCCTCCTCCCCCCATCCTCACACCTCTCTCCTCCTCCCCCCATCCTCACACCTCTCTCCCCATTCTCATACCTCTCTCCCCATTCTCATACCTCTCTCCCCATTCTCATACCTCTCTCCCCATCCTCATACCTCTCTCCCCATCCTCATACCTCTCTCCTCCTCCTCACACCTCTCTCCTCCTCCCCGCATTCTCATACCTCTCTCCTCCTCCCCGCATTCTCATACCTCTCTCCTCCTCCCCGCATTCTCATACCTCTCTCCTCCTCCTCATACCTCTCTCCTCCTCCTCATACCTCTCTCCTCCTCCCCGCATTCTCATACCTCTCCTCCTCCTCATACCTCTCTCCTCCTCCTCATACCTCTCTCCTCCTCCTCATACCTCTCTCCTCCTCCTATACCTCTCTCCTCCTCCTCAAACCTCTCTCCTCATCCCGCATTCTCAAACCTCTCTCCTCATCCCCGCATTCTCACACCTCTCTCCTCCTCCCCATCCTCACACCTCTCTCCTCCTCCCCCATCCTCACACCTCTCTCCTCCTCCCCCTTCCTCACCTCTCTCCTCCTCCCCATCCTCACCTCTCTCCTCCTCCCCATCCTCACACCTCTCTCCTCCTCCCCGTCCTCACACCTCTCTCCTCCTCCCCATTCTCACACACTCTCTCCTCCTCCCCATTCTCACACCTCTCTCCCTCTGCCCATCCTCACACCTCTCTCCTCCTCCCCCATCCTCACACCTCTCCTCCTCCCCCAACCTCACACCTCTCTCCCTCTGCCCATCCTCACACCTCTCTCCCTCTGCCCATCCTCACACCTCTCTCCCTCTGCCCATCCTCACACCTCTCTCCCTCTGCCCATCCCTCACACCTCTCTCCCCATTCTCATACCTCTCTCCCCATTCTCATACCCCTCTCCCCATTCTCATACCTCTCTCCCCATTCTCATACCTCTCTCCCCATTCTCATACCTCTCTCCTCCTCTCGCATTCTCATACCGCTCCCCTCCTCCCCCCATCCTCACACCTCTCTCCCTCTGCCCATCCTCACACCTCTCTCCTCCTCCCCATCCTCACACCTCTCTCCTCCTCCCCCATCCTCACACCTCTCTCCCTCTGCCCATCCTCACACCTCTCTCCCTACCCATCCTCACACCTCTCTCCCTCTGCCCATCCCACACCTCTCTCCCTCTGCCCATCCTCACACCTCTCTCCTCTGCCCATCCTCACCTCTCTCCCTCTGCCCATCCTCACACCTCTCTCCCTCTGCCCATCCTCACACCTCTCTCCCTCTGCCCATCCTCACACCTCTCTCCCTCTGCCCATCCTCGCACCTCTCTCCCCATTCTCATACCTCTCTCCCCATTCTCATACCCCTCTCCCCATTCTCATACCTCTCTCCCCATTCTCATACCTCTCTCCCCATTCTCATACCTCTCTCCCCATTCTCCCTCTCTCCTCCTCCCCACATTCTCATACCGCTCCCCTCCTCCCCCATCCTCACACCTCTCTCCCTCTGCCCATCCTCACACTCTCTCCTCCTCCCCATCCTCACACTCTCTCCTCCTCCCCCATCCTCACACCTCTCTCCCTCTGCCCATCCTCACACCTCTCTCCTCTACCCATCCTCACACCTCTCTCCCTCTGCCCATCCTCACACCTCTCTCCTCTGCCCATCCTCACACCTCTCTCCCTCTGCCCATCCTCACACCTCTCCCTCTGCCCATCCTCACACCTCTCTCCCTCTGCCCATCCTCACACCTCTCTCCCTCTGCCCATCCTCACACCTCTCTCCTCTGCCCATCCTCACACCTCTCCCTCTGCCCATCCTCACACCTCTCTCCCTCTGCCCATCCTCACACCTCTCTCCCTCTACCCATCCTCACACCTCTCTCCCTCTACCCATCCTCACACCTCTCCCTCTGCCCATCCTCACACCTCTCTCCCTCTGCCCATCCTCACACCTCTCTCCCTCTGCCCATCTCTCACACCTCTCTCCCTCTGCCCATCCTCACACCTCTCTCCCTCTGCCCATCCTCACACTCTCTCCTCTGCCCATCATCACACCTCTCTCCCCATTCTCATACCTCTCTCCCCATTCTCATACCTCTCTCCCCATTCTCATACCTCTCTCCCCATTCTCATACCTCTCTCCTCCCCGCATTCTCATACCTCTCCCTCCTCCCCCATCCTCACACTCTCTCCTCCCCATCCTCATACCTCTCTCCTCCTCCCGCATTCTCATACTCTCTCCTCCTCCCCGCATTCTCACACCTCTCTCCTCCTCCTCATACCTCTCTCCTCCTCCTCATACCTCTCTCCTCCTCCCCGCATTCTCATACCTCTCTCCTCCTCCTCATACCTCTCTCCTCCTCCCCATTCTCACACCTCTCTCCTCCTCCCCCCATTCTCACACCTCACCTCCTCCTCCCCCATCCTCATACCTCTCTCCCTCTGCCCATCCTCACACCTCTCCTCCTCCCCCATCCTCACACCTCTCTCCTCCTCCCCCATCTCACACCTCTCTCCTCCTCCTCCCCATCCTCACACCTCTCTCCTCTGCCCATCCTCACACCTCTCTCTCTCTACCCATCCTCACACCTCTCTCCCTCTGCCCATCCTCACACCTCTCTCCCTCTGCCCATCCTCACACCTCTCTCCCTCTGCCCATCCTCACACCTCTCTCCCTCTGCCCATCCTCACACCTCTCTCCCTGGATAACACTCCCAGCCCCCTGCCCATCCACCGCTGCCCCTGGACACTGATCTTGGCTACATAGCTGACGACGCTGGACTGTCCATTAATCACGGTACTCCTTTCTGCTTGTTTGTCTTACCTGTCGGCCCCGTTGCCTAGTCAACGCCATTTTACCTGCTGTTTGTTGTGCTAGCGGATTAGCCTCGCCTACTGTTTTTAGCTAGCTTTCCAAATTCAACACCTGTGATTACTGTATGCCTCGCTGTATGTCTCTCTCAGATGTCAATATGCCTTGTATACTGTTGTTCAGGTTAGTTATAATTGTTTTAGTTCACAATGGAGCCCCTAGACCCACTCTGCATACCCCTGTTACCTCCTTTGTCCCACCTCCCACACATGCGGTGACCTCACCCATTACAACCAGCATGTCCAGAGATACAACCTGTCTCATCATCACCCAGTGCCTGGGCTTACCTCCGCTGTACCCGCACCCCACCATACCCCTGTCTGTGCATTATGCCCTGAATATATTCTACCATGCCCAGAAACCTGCTCCTCTTATCCTCTGCCCCCAACGCTCTAGGCGACCAGTTTTGATAGCCTTTAGCCGCACCCTCATACTACTCCTTCTCTGTTCCGCGGGTGATGTGGAGGTAAACCCAGGCCCTGCATGTCCCCAGGTACCCTCATTTGTTGACTTCTGTGATCGAAAAGCCTTGGTTTTATGCATGTCAACATCAGAAGCCTCCTCCCTAAGTTTGTTTTACTCACTGCTTTAGCACACTCTGCTAACCCTGATGTCCTTGCCGTGTCTGAATCCTGGCTCAGGAAGGCCACCAAAAATTCAGAGATTTCCATACCCAACTATAACATCTTCCGTCAAGATAGAACTACCAAAGGGGCGGAGTTGCAGTCTACTGCAGAGAGAGCCTGCAAAGTAACGTCATACTTTCCAGGTCCATACCCAAACAGTTCGAACTACTAATTTTGAAAATTACCCTCTCCAGAAATAAGTCTCTCACTGTTGCCGCCTGCTACCGGCCACCCTCAGCTCCCAGCTGTGCCCTGGACACCATTTGTGAATTGATCGCCCCCATCTAGCTTCAGAGTTTGTTCTGTTAGGTGACCTAAACTGGGATATGCTTAACACCCCGGCAGTCCTACAATGTAAGCTAGATGCCCTCAATCTCACTCAAATCATCAAGGAACCCACCAGGTACAACCCTAACTCTGTAAACAAGGGCACCCTCATAGACGTCATCCTGACCAACTGGCCCTCCAAATACACCTCCGCTGTCTTCAACCAGGATCTCAGCGATCACTGCCTCATTGCCTGTATCCGCCACGGAGCCGCAGTCAAACGACCACCCCTCATCACTGTCAAACGCTCCCTAAAACACTTCTGTGAGCAGGCCTTTCTAATCGACCTGGCCCGGGTATCCTGGAAGGACATTGACCTCATCCCGTCAGTTGAGGATGCCTGGTCATTCTTTAAAAGTAACTTCCTCACCATTTTAGACAAGCATGCTCCGTTCAAAAAATGCAGAACCAAGAACAGATACAGCCCTTGGTTCACTCCAGACCTGACTGCCCTCGACCAGCACAAAAACATCCTGTGGCGGACTGCAATAGCATCGAATAGCCCCCGTGATATGCAACTGTTCAGGGAAGTCAGGAACCAATACACGCAGTCAGTCAGGAAAGCTAAGGCCAGCTTCTTCAGGCAGAAGTTTGCATCCTGTAGCTCCAACTCCAAAAAGTTCTGGGACACTGTGAAGTCCATGGAGAACAAGAGTACCTCCTCCCAGCTGCCCACTGCACTGAGGCTAGGTAACACGGTCTCCACCGATAAATCCACGATTATCGAAAGCTTCAATAAGCACTTCTCAACGGCTGGCCATGCCTTCCGCCTGGCTACTCCAACCTCGGCCAACAGCTCCGCCCCGCAGCTCCTCGCCCAAGCCTCTCCAGGTTCTCCTTTACCCAAATCCAGATAGCAGATGTTCTGAAAGAGCTGCAAAACCTAGACCCGTACAAATCAGCTGGGCTTGACAATCTGGACCCTCTATTTCTGAAACTATCTGCCGCCATTGTCGCAACCCCTATTACCAGCCTGTTCAACCTCTCTTTCATATCGTCTGAGATCCCCAAGGATTGGAAAGCTGCCGCAGTCAGCCCCCTCTTCAAAGGGGGAGACACCCTGGACCCAAACTGCTATAGACCTATATCCATCCTGCCCTGCCTATCTAAGGTCTTCGAAAGCCAAGTCAACAAACAGGTCACTGACCATCTCGAATCCCACCGTACCTTCTCCGCTGTGCAATCTGGTTTCCGAGCCAGTCACGGGTGCACCTCAGCCACGCTCAAGGTACTAAACGATATCATAACCACTATCGATAAAAGACAGTACTGTGCAGCCGTCTTCATCGACCTCGCCAAGGCTTTCGACTCTGTCAATCACCATATTCTTATCGGCAGACTCAATAGCCTCGGTTTCTCGGATGACTGCCTTGCCTGGTTCACCAATTACTTTGCAGACAGAGTTCAGTGTGTCAAATCGGAGGGCATGCTGTCCGGTCCTCTGGCAGTCTCTATGGGGGTGCCACAGGGTTCAATTCTCGGGCCGACTCTTTTCTCTGTATATATCAATGATGTTGCTCTTGCTGCGGGCGATTCCCTGATCCACCTCTACGCAGACGACACCATTCTATATTCTTTCGGCCCGTCATTGGACACTGTGCTATCTAACCTCCAAACGAGCTTCAATGCCATACAGCACTCCTTCCGTGGCCTCCAACTGCTCTTAAACGCGAGTAAAACCAAATGCATGCTTTTCAACCGATCGCTGCCTGCACCCGCATGCCCGACTAGCATCACCACCCTGGATGGTTCGACCTTGAATATGTGGACATCTATAAGTACCTAGGTGTCTGGCTAGACTGCAAACTCTCCTTCCAGACTCACATCAAACATCTCCAATCGAAAATCAAATCAAGCGTCGGCTTTCTATTCCGCAACAAAGCCTCCTTCACTCACGCCGCCAAGCTTACCCTAGTAAAACTGACTATCCTACCGATCCTCGATTTCGGCGATGTCATCTACAAAATGGCTTCCAACACTCTACTCAGCAAACTGGATGCAGTCTATCATAGTGCCATCCGTTTTGTCACCAAAGCACCTTATACCACCCACCACTGCGACTTGTATGCTCTAGTCGGCTGGCCCTCGCTACATATTCGTCGCCAGACCCACTGGCTCCAGGTCATCTACAAGTCCATGCTAGGTAAAGCTCCGCCTTATCTCAGTTCACTGGTCACGATGGCAACACCCATCCGTAGCACACGCTCCAGCAGGTGTATCTCACTGATCATCCCTAAAGCCAACACCTCATTTGGCCGCCTTCGTTCCAGTACTCTGCTGCCTGTGACTGGAATGAACTGCAAAAATCGCTGAAGTTGGAGACTTTTATCTCCCTCACCAACTTCAAACATCAGCTATCCGAGCAGCTAACCGATCGCTGCAGCTGTACATAGTCTATTGGTAAATAGCCCACCCATTTTCACCTACCTCATCCCCATACTGTTTTTATACTGTTTTTTTTATTTTTTTATTTACTTTTCTGCTCTTTTGCACACCAATATCTCTACCTGTACATGACCATCTGATCATTTATCACCCCAGTGTTAATCTGCAAAATTGTATTATTCGCCTACCTCCTCATGCCTTTTGCACACATTGTATATAGACTGCCCATTTTTTTTCTACTGTGTTATTGACTTGTTAATTGCTTACTCCATGTGTAACTCTGTGTTGTCTGTTCACACTGCTATGCTTTATCTTGGCCAGGTCGCAGTTGCAAATGAGAACTTGTTCTCAACTAGCCTACCTGGTTAAATAAAGGTGAAATAAAAAAAATAAAAAAATAAATAAACACCTCTCTCCCTCTGACCATCCTCACACCTCTCTCCCTCTGCCCATCCTCACACCTCTCTCCCCATTCTCATACCTCTCTCCCCATTCTCATACCTCTCTCCCCATTCTCATACCTCTCCCCTCCTCCCCCATCCTCACACCTCTCTCCTCCTCCCCCATCCTCATACCTCTCCTCCTCCCCGCATTCTCATACCTCTCTCCTCCTCCCCGCATTCTCACACTCTCTCCTCCTCCTCATACCTCTCTCCTCCTCCTCATACCTCTCTCCTCCTCCTCATACCTCTCTCCTCCTCCTCATACCTCTCTCCTCCTCCTCATACCTCTCTCCTCCTCCCCGCATTCTCATACTCTCTCCTCCTCCTCATACCTCTCTCCTCCTCCCCATTCTCACACCTCTCTCCTCCTCCCCCCATTCTCACACCTCTCTCCTCCTCCCCCATCCTCATACCTCTCTCCCTCTGCCCATCTCACACCTCTCTCCTCCTCCCCCATCCTCACACTCTCCTCCTCCCCCATCCTCACACCTCTCTCCTCCTCCTCCCCATCCTCACACCTCTCTCCTCCTCCCCATCCTCACACCTCTCTCTCCTCCTCCCCATCCTCACACTCTCTCCTCCCCATTCTCACACCTCTCTCCTCCTCCCCCATCCTCATACCTCTCTCCCTCTGCCCATCCTCACACCTCTCTCCTCCTCCCCGCATTCTCATACCTCTCTCCTCCTCCCCATCCTCATACCTCTCTCCCTCTGCCCATCCTCACACCTCTCTCCTCCTCCCCCATCCTCACACCTCTCTCCTCCTCCCCCATCCTCACACCTCTCTCCTCCTCCCCATCCTCACACCTCTCTCCTCCTCCCCCATCCTCACACCTCTCTCCTCCTCCCCCCATCCTCACACCTCTCTCCTCCTCCCCATCCTCACACCTCTCTCTCCTCCCCCATCCTCACACCTCTCCTCCTCCCCCATCCTCACACCTCTCTCCCTCTGCCCATCCTCACACCTCTCCCTCTGCCCATCCTCACACCTCTCTCCCTCTGCCCATCCTCACACCTCTCTCCCTCTGCCCATCCTCACACCTCTCTCCCTCTGACCATCCTCACACCTCTCTCCCTCTGACCATCCTCACACCTCTCTCCCTCTGCCCATCCTCATACCTCTCTCCCCATTCTCATACCTCTCCCCATTCTCATACCTCTCTCCCCATCCTCATACCTCTCTCCCCATCCTCATACCTCTCTCCCCATCCTCATACCTCTCTCCTCCTCCTCACACCTCTCTCCTCCTCCCCGCATTTCATACCTCCTCCTCTCCCCCATCCTCACACCTCTCTCCTCCTCCCCGCATTCTCATACCTCTCTCCTCCTCCCCATCCTCACACCTCTCTCCTCCTCCCCATTCTCACACCTCTCTCCTCCTCCCCATTCTCACACCTCTCTCCTCCTCCCCATTCTCACACCTCTCTCCTCCTCCCCTTTTCATACCTCTCTCCTCCTCCCCCATCTCTCATACCTCTCTCCTCCTCCCCATTCTCATACCTCTCTCCTCCTACCCCCATCCTCATACCTCTCTCCCTCTGCCCATCTCACACCTCTCTCCCCATTTCATACCTCTCTCCTCCTCCTCCCCATCCTCACACCTCTCTCCCCATTCTCATACCTCTCTCCTCCCCATCCTCACACCTCTCTCCTCCTCCCCATCTCACACCTCTCTCCCCATTCTCATACCTCTCTCCTCCTCCCCATTCTCATACCTCTCTCCTCCTCCCCCATCCTCACACCTCTCTCCTCCTCCCCCATCCTCATACCTCTCTCCCTCTGCCCATCCTCACACCTCTCTCCCCATTCTCATACCTCTCTCCTCCTCCCCATTCTCACACCTCTCTCCTCCTCCCCATTCTCATACCTCTCTCCTCCTCCCCCCATCCTCATACCTCTCTCCCTCTGCCCATCCTCACAACTCTCTCCCCATCCTCATACCTCTCTCCTCTGCCCATCCTCACACCTCTCTCCTCCTCCCCGCATTCTCATACCTCTCTCCCTCTGCCCATCCTCACACCTCTCTCCCCATCCTCACACCTCTCTCTCCTCCTCCCCATCCTCACACCTCTCTCCTCCTCCCCATTCTCATACCTCTCTCCTCCTCCCCCATCCTCATACCTCTCTCCTCCTCCCCATCCTCATACCTCTCTCCTCCTCCCCCCATTCTCATACCTCTCTCCTCCTCCCCATCCTCATACCTCTCCTCCTCCCCCATCTCATACCTCTCTCCTCCTCCCCATCCTCATACCTCTCCTCCTCCCCCATCCTCATACCTCTCTCCTCCTCCCCCATCCTCATACCTCTCTCCTCCTCCCCCATCCTCATACCTCTCTCCTCCTCCCCCATCCTCATACCTCTCTCCTCCTCCCCCATCCTCATACCTCTCTCCTCCTCCCCCATCCTCATACCTCTCCCCTCCTCCCCCCATCCTCATACCTCTCTCTCCCCACTCCCTTCTCACCTCGTCAAAATCTGCAATGATCTCGTTGAGCAGCCTGAGACACTCCACTCCTTCGTTGTTGGCCTCCAGCTCTATGTAGAACTCAGAGAAGTTGGAGATCGAGGCGAACATGACGGCCACACACTCACAGGACTGGTAGTAGAGCTCGTCGTTCCGACGCTCTCGCGCCAGGAAGTGAGCAGCCACGTCTTTGGGGAGGATGTTGTGGAGGAGGCGACGGTTGTAAGCCTGTAGCTCCTCCATCTCCTCTTTCTCCTCTGTGGCCTGGAGGGAGGGAGGGATGGTCAAGGAGGTATCAATGACCTTGGCTGGCACACAAACACACACACCTACCTGTAGTTTCCAGAGGAAGTCGAGTCTGGCTGTGGACTCCACCTGCTGGGCGTGTAGATACAAAGCCAGGACGAAGACAGTGATGACCACGGGAGTCATGATCTTCAGAGGGACCTTAGAGTCCATCACACAGCTGGACAGAGAGGACAGATACCAAAGATCAACTACAGGCCTGAGGCCTCTATGTTCTTCAATAACGCCAGATACTACATACTAGTACTAAACCATATACAAGGTCACAACACTGTTTATCAATGTTATCTAACTACCTGAGGCATATGAAGTGCCAGGAAGATCTACATGATGCATTGAAGCTACAGTATATTGGATACAATTGATCTCAATCCATTTGTGCGTTTCAATTTGTTTCCATTGGTTTAATAGTGTTAAGCTACATAAATCTCACCTTGTTCCATTTATGTGCTCACTGTGAAGAGAAAACAAAGAAAGAACATTTTAGGGAGAGAGGCAACTGAACCCACTCCATCTGAAGACGGATAACCATAGACAGGACCTGACCTAACCAACAGTCATCCATTACATTAAGTAAACTCAGGACAGGTTTTAATTTAAATCTGCTTGTCGTGAATATATAGCATGGGTTAGAGCAAAGCATCAGTCCACCCATCAATACCTTTCACCTCAATCTAACATTTACCGACTGGGCAATTTACACAGGCCAGAGTTGTTCTCGTCCATCATATCTAAAGCTAGGTGTACATCAGTAAACAAACATATGAGACAGCCGACGCGTTACTGCTTCGCTCTGAAGAACATTAGCATAAAATACTATTGACTCATCGGTTATCTATCTTCCTTTCATGACTTTGTTTGCTACCTTGCTGTACCTGCATGCTAATGGGTGTTCTAAACTACTCACATAGCGTTGGCCATGACCAGCAGGTCTACGTTGTCGAACAGGCTGACCTCTGGCACCTCCATGATGAGGATGTAGAAGATCTCGATGAAGAGCATGAGTAGGAGTTTACCTATACTGCTGACCTGTAGGAAAACCGAGCTGGCCAGCAGGGTCAACAACACACAGGAAGAGAAGTACTACAGCAGGAGAGAGAGAGAGGGAGGGGGAACAGGGAGGAAAAGAGAGAGAGGGAGGGGGGGAACAGGGGGAAGAGAGAGAGGGAGGGGGAACAGGGGGAAGAGAGAGAGAGGGAGGGGAACAGGGAGGAAGAGAGAGAGAGAGGGGGAACAGAGAGGAAGAGAGAGAGGGAGGGGGAACAGAGAGGAAGAGAGAGAGGGAGGGAGAACAGAGAGGAAGGGGGAACAGGGAGAAGAGAGAGAGAGGGAGAACAAAGAGAGAGAGAGAGAGTGGGGAACAGGGAGGAAGAGAGCGAGAGAGAGTGGGGGAACAGGGAGGGAGAGAGAGGGAGGGAGGAGGAACAGGGAGGAAGAGAGAGAGGGAGGGGGAACAGAGAGGAAGAGAGAGAGAGGGAGGGGGAACAGGGAGGAAGAGAGAGAGAGGGGGAACATAGAGGAAGAGAGAGAGGGAGGGGGAAGAGAGAGAGAGGGAGGGAGAACAGAGAGGAAGAGAGAGAGAGGAAGGGGGAACAGGGAGGAAGAGAGAGAGAGAGAGAGAGGGAGGGGGAACAGAGAGGAAGAGAGAGAGGGAGGGGGAACAGGGAGGAAGAGAGAGAGAGAGAGAGGGAAGGGGAACAGGGAGGAAGAGAGAGAGAGAGACAGGGAGGGGGAGCAGAGAGGAAGAGAGAGAGAGAGGGGGAACAGGGAGGAAGAGAGAGAGGGAGGGGGAACCGAGAGGAAGAGAGAGAGGGAGGAAGAGAGGGAAGGGGAACAGGGAGGAAGAGAGAGAGGGAGGGGGAACAGAGAGGAATAGAGAGAGAGGGAGGGAGGGGGAACCGAGAGGAAGAGAGAGAGGAAAGGGGAACAGGGAGGAAGAGAGAGAGGGAAGGGGAACAGGGAGGAAGAGAGAGAGGGAAGGGGAACAGGGAGGAAGAGAGAGAGGGAGGGGGAACAGGGAGGAAGATAGAGAGGGAGGGAGGGGGAACCGAGAGGAAGAGAGAGAGAGAGAGAGGGAGGGGGAACAGGGAGGGAGGAAGAGAGAGAGAGAGGGAAGGGGAACAGGGAGGAAGAGAGAGAGAGGGGGGAACAGAGAGGAAGAGAGAGAAGGAGGGGGAACAGGGAGGAAGAGAGAGAGGGAGGGGGAACAGGGAGAAACAGAGAGGAGGGAGGGGGAACAGGGGGAAGAGAGAGAGAGGGAGGGGAACAGGGAGGAAGAGAGAGAGAGAGGGGGAACAGAGAGGAATAGAGAGAGGGAGGGGGAACAGAGAGGGAGGGAGAACAGAGAGGAAGAGAGAGAGAGAGGAAGGGGGAACAGGGAGGAAGAGTGAGAGAGGGAGGGGGAACAGAGAGGAAGAGAGAGAGAGGGAAGGGGAACAGGGAGGACGAGAGAGAGAGAGAGAGGAAGGGGAACAGGGAGGAAGAGAGAGAGAGGGAGGGGGAACAGGGAGGAAGAGAGAGAGAGGGAAGGGGAACAGGGAGGAAGAGAGAGAGGGAGGGGGAACAGGGAGGAAGAGAGAGAGGGAGGGGGAACAGGGAGGAAGAGAGAGAGAGAGGGCGGGGGAACAGAGAGGAAGAGAGAGAGAGGGAGGGGGGACAGGGAGGAAGAGAGAGAGGGAGGGGGAACAGGGAGGAGGAGAGAGAGAGAGAGGGGGAACAGAGAGGAAGAGAGAGAGGAGAGAGGGAGGGGGAACAGGGAGGAAGAGAGAGGGAAGGGGAACAGGGAGGAAGAGAGAGAGAGGGAGGGGGAACAGGGAGGAAGAGAGAGAGAGGGAAGGGGAACAGGGAGGAAGAGAGAGAGGGAGGGGGAACAGGGAGGAAGAGAGAGAGGGAGGGGGAACAGGGAGGAAGAGAGAGAGAGAGAGGGCGGGGGAACAGAGAGGAAGAGAGAGAGAGGGAGGGGGACAGGGAGGAAGAGAGAGAGGGAGGGGGAACAGGGAGGAGGAGAGAGAGGGGGAACAGAGAGGAAGAGAGAGAAGGAGAGAGGGAGGGGGAACAGGGAGGAAGAGAGAGGGAAGGGGAACAGGGAGGAAGAGAGAGAGACAGGGAGGGGGAGCAGAGAGGAAGAGAGAGAGAGGGAGGGGGAACAGGGAGGAAGAGAGAGAGAGAGGGAAGGGGAACAGGGAGGAAGAGAGAGAGAGGGAGGGGGAACAGGGAGGAAGAGAGAGGGGGGGAACAGAGAGGAAGAGAGAGAGAGGGAGGGGGAACAGGGAGGAAGAGAGAGAGGGAGGGGGAACAGGGAGGAAGAGAGAGAGGGAGGGGGAACAGAGAGGGAGGGAGGGTGAATGGGGTACAGGGAGGGAGAGGGAGGGAGGGGGAACAGAGAGGAAGAGAGAGAGAGGGGGGAACAGGGAGGAAGAGAGAGAGAGGGGGGAACAGGGAGGAAGAGAGAGAGGGAGGGGGAACAGAGAGGAAGAGAGGGAGGGGGAACAGGGAGGAAGAGAGAGAGAGGGGGAACAGGGAGGAAGAGAGAGAGGGAGGGGGAACAGGGAGGAAGAGAGAGAGAGGGGGGAACAGGAGGAAGAGAGAGAGAGAGAGGGGGACAGGGAGGAAGAGAGAGAGAGAGGGAGGGGGAACAGGGAGGAAGAGAGAGAGAGGGGGAACAGGGAGGAAGAGAGAGAGAGAGAGGGAGGGGGAACAGAGAGGAAGAGAGGGAGGGGGAACAGGGAGGAAGAGAGAGAGGGAGGGGGAACAGGGAAGAAGAGAGCGAGAGAGAGAGGGAAGGGGAACAGGGAGGAAGAGAGAGAGAGAGGGAGGGGGAACAGGGAGGAAGAGAGAGAGGGAGGGGGAACAGAGAGGAAGAGAGAGAGAGGGTTGGGGAACAGGGAGGAAGAGAGAGAGGGAGGGGGAACAGAGAGGAAGAGAGAGAGGGAGGGGGAACAGAGAGGAAGAGAGAGAAGGAGGGGGAACAGAGAGGAAGAGAGAGAGAGAGAGGGAGCGGGAACAGGGAGGAAGAGAGAGAGAGGGGGAACAGAGAGGAAGAGAGAGAGAGAGAGGGGGAACAGAGAGGAAGAGAGAGAGAGAGGAGGGGAACAGAGAGGAAGAGAGAGAGAGAGGGAGGGGGAACAGGGAGGAAGAGAGAGAGAGGGAGGGGAACAGGGAGGAAGAGAGAGAGAGGGAGGGGAACAGGGAGGAAGAGAGAGAGAGAGGGAAGGGGAACAGGGAGGAAGAGAGAGAGAGAGAGGGAGGGGGAACAGGGAGGAAGAGAGAGGGAGGGGGAACAGGGAGGAAGAGAGAGGGAGGGGGAACAGAGAGGGAGGGAGGGTGAATGGGGTACAGGGAGGGAGAGAGAGGGAGCGGGAACAGGTGAGGGAGGGTGGTTGGAGGGGGGACAGGGATGTAGAGATAAGGGGGAGGGGCGAGGGAGACATAGAAAGAGAGAGAGAGATGTCAAACATTTGCAAATGTTTTAGCATAACCATTGTGAAAAGTATTGGCCACTTCTGGCATATAATCAGTACAGTGAGAATGACTGCTCAAGCCTAGCTTCTTCTATTTATATTGTTGTTTATATTTTTACATATGTTTTTTACACACACACACCTCAGGGAAGTTGCAGTTGGGTGAGGGGCTGCCACAGAAGCCGTCCAGTGATTCGAGGGTGTAGTTGAGGCTGCGTGCATGGCAGGCATTCACACTGCTGCGACTGATGTTCAGTTCCCAGCTCAGGCACTCCCTCAGGTCTCCAGTACTGCAGGTGAACTAGGGGGCAGAGGACAGAGGTCAAAGGGGGTTCACATGATTATGAATGAAAACTGGGTAGTGTTTAGTAGGAACAAAATGTCTGAACTTCTTTCCAATAATAAATACTTTTTGTTTTCCGTTGCAAAACGTTCTGCTACGAAGAGCCCTAAATGAACACAACCCTGGAGACTTTACATAGGATGACCACAGATGTCAGACACTCATTAATGTAAGCTTTGAGGGTTTACCCCTTCAAATGATCTGTGCAACCATTTGGAGTGGAGGCTCAGGGACTTACGATGTTGATGAAGGCAGAGAGAAAGACCAGGAGGATGGTGAAGACTCCCACCAGGGTACTGTTGAGTCTGGACTGGACTATCATCTTGGACAGAGTCTGTAGAGACGCTGGGAAAAACTGGGGGGGGGGGCAGTTTAGTAGGTCAGTCTCAAGTATTTTGGGTTACTAGAGAGCATTATGTTTGTATCCTACAGCCAACAATCCCAGGTATGACTGTGGGTGCAATTTGACACATGCTGGTAGAAGTGATGCCTACCCCTTTCCCACAAAACCAGAATCCTTGCTATGCCAGGATCAACATGTAAACAATGTGATCTGATTTGTTTCATAACGGAAGTCTAGACTCATAGTTCCACCAGTTAGGTTTCTTTTGAATAGTGTGAATTGGTGAAAAAAATAGAAGTTTATTTAACTTAATTTGAATACACTATCACGAAGAGTACATGTTGAACTTAATATTAAACATGTGTTCCAATCTCAGGAAGTTAAATATAAATGGCTACAGTAGGGGCCTATTAAGTGCCAAATAAAGTAACAGGGTTGATGTAAAAGAAAATGTCCAAAAAGAGTAGAACCAGCTCACCTGCTTTTACACTAGGATTTTACTTTTAGATGTTCAATGTTTCTTTTGAAAAGGGTATTTAAAAATGAATAGTTATACATATTAAAGTGAGAGTTCCGTTCATGTAACAGGCTTGTTATTAAATGAAGGACAGTTTTTTTCTCTCTTAAAATGAATCACTAATCACATGAAAAATAATCATCTTCAGAAATGACTGTCAAAGCAACCAAATAACTAGGGCTTTACAATGATGGTGAAACTTGGAGAAATGTTGGGGGTTTAATGGGTTAAAATGATAGAAATCACAGAGGATGCACATGTCAAAATGCTGAATTTGGGCACTTTAGTAAGTCTTTTCAATATTAAAAATTAGATTTAAAGAATTTTTCATGTAGTCTATATAACAGTCTTTTAAAATTCAATATTGGTGCACAATTTCTCCTTAAAATATCAAAGGGATGCAAAACGCACTGATTTGGTGGATCGTATTTGACCTGGGGAGTTATAAAGAATCCTCTTTGGAATTCTAAACCCCTCCGTTTTCCAAAGCTTACAGTGCTACAATGACAATATTCATCACTAATCCCTCAACTACAGAATGATTTCGGGCCTTTTCATTCCCCCCAAGCCGGCCATTTCCCAATGAGGAGACAGCAGGAAATGAAATACACAGAAGGCCCTCCAGGAACAACAACAACAGCTATAACATCATCAGATCGCTGCCGTCGATCACAAATGTCCACAACTGACAAAACATCAACATCCCTAAAGTGAGTTTACATCCACGTTAATCTTTCGCCCAATTAGATGCCAGTTCCTCTCTAGATGCCTCACTGAGCAGTCTGACTCTACAGGGGACTGCTGCTCTCAGGGCCGGGAAGATCAATACCATCCACCTCGCAGGTTTACCTGTTGTGTGTTCTTCCCTGTCATGCTGTGAAATCAGACATGTTATAGGGGCACCAGGTAGCATAGAGGTTAAGAGTATGGAGCCAGTAAGCGAAAGGTCGCTGGTTTGAATCCCTGAGCCAACTAGGTGAAAAATATGTTGACGTTCCGCTGAGCAAGGCACTTGTCGGCGCGTATCAGTCGCTCTGGATAACAGCACTGACTATATTATAAATGTATACTGCATGATACAACATTCCCAGACAGCCAAAGAGACGCGTCAGGCTAAGTGGCTATGTGGGTATTGGATGGATGGATGGGCAGTGGTGTTGCACATTGTGGTATGGACATTGACGTCGTAGTATGCAGAGGCTTCGGGAACACAAACACATTCCTTGAAAAACATAAGTACTCAAATCAAATTTTATTGGTCACTTACACATGGTTAGCAGATGTTATTGTGAGTGTAGCGAAATGCTTCTGCTTCTAGATCCGACAGTGCAGCAGTATTTAACAGGTAATATCTAACAATTCCACAACTAAACCTAATACACACAATCTAGTAAAGGAAAGGAATAAGAATATATAAGTATAAAATATATGGATGAGCAGCGACAGAGCGGCTAAGATGTAATAGATAGTAAAGAATAGATAGTGAAGGATATATACGTTATATACAGCTGAAGTTTAAATACACCTTAGCCAAATACATTTAAACTCAGTATTTCACAATCCCTGACATTTACTCCTAGTAAAAATTCCCTGTCTTAGGTCCATTGGGATCACCACTTTATTTTAAGAATGTGAAATTATTTATTTCAGCTTTTATTTCTTTCATCACATTCCCAGTGGGTCAGAAGTTTACATACACTCAATTAGTATTTGGTAGCATTGGCTTTAACTTGTTTAACTTGGGTCAAATGTTTTGGGTAGCCTTCCACAAGCTTCCCACAATAAGTTGGGTGAAATTTGGCCCATTCCTCTTGACAGAGCAGGTGTAACTGAGTCAGGTTTGTAGGCCTCCTTGCTCACACATGCTTTTTCAGTTCTGCCCACAAATGTTCTATAGGATTGATGTCAGGGCTTGGTGATGGCCACTCCAATACCTTGACTTTGTTGTCCTTAAGCCATTTTGCTGCAACTTTGGAAATATGCTTGGGGTCATTGTCCATTTGGAAGAGACCAAGCTTTATCTTCCTGACTAATGTCTTGAGATGTTGCTTCAATATATCCACATAATATTCCTTCTTCATGAAGCCATCTATTATGTGAAGTGCACCAGTCCCTCCTGCAGCAAAGCACCCCCACAACATGATGCTGCCACCCCTGTGCTTCATGGTTGGGATGGTGTTCTTCAGCTTGCAAGCCTCCCATTTTTCCTCCAAACATAACGATGGTCATTGTGGAAAAATAGTTATATTTTTGTTTCATCAGACCAGAGGACATTTCTCAAAAAAGTACAACCTTTGTCCCCATGTGCAGTTGCAAACCGTAGTCTGTATTTGTTATGCCGGTTTTGAAGCAGTGACTTCTTCCTTGCTGAGCGGCCTTTCAGGTTATGTCGATATAGGAATCATTTTACTGTGGATATAGATACTTTTGTACCTGTTTCCTCCAGCATCTTCACAAGGTCCTTTGCTGTTGTTCTGGGACTGATTTGCACTTTTTGCACCAAAGTACGTTCATCTCTAGGAGACAGAACGCGTCTCGTGCCTGAGCAGTATGAAGGCTGCGTGGTCCCATGGTGTTTATACTTGCATACTATTGTTTGTACAGATGAACGTGGTACCTTCAGGTGTTTGGAAAGGATGAACCAGACTTGGAGGTCTACAATTTGTTTTCTTATGTCTTGGCTGATTTCTTTTGATTTTCCCATGATGTCAAGCAAAGAGGCACTGAGTTTGAAGGTAGGCCTTGAAATACATCCACAGGTACACCTCCAATTGACTCAAATGATGTCAATTAGCCTATCAGAAGCTTCTAAAGCCATGACATCATTTTCTGGAATTTTCCAAGCTGTTTAAAGGCACAGTCAACTTAGTGTATGTAAACTTCTGACCCACTGGAATTGTGATACAGTGAATTATAAATGAAATAATCTGTCTGTAAACAATTGTTGGAAAAATTACTTGTGTGATGCACAAAGTAGATGTCCTAACTGACTTGCCAAAACTATAGTTTGTTAACAAGAAATTTGTGGAGTGGTTGAGAAACGAGTTTTAATGACTCCAACCTAAGTGTATGTAAACTTCCGACTTCAACTGTACATATGAAATGAGTAATGTGAGATATGTGAACATTATTAAAGTGGCATTATTAAAGTGACTAGTGTTCATTTTATTAAAGTGGCCAATGATATCAAGTCTGTAGGTAGGCAGCCACCTCTCTGTGCTAGTGGTGGCTGTTTAACAATCTTTTGGCCTTGAGATAGAAGCTATTTTTCAATCTATCTGTCCCAGCTTTGATAGACCTGTACTGACCTCGCCTTCTGGATGGAAGCGGGGTTAACAGGCAGTGGCTCGGGTGGTTGTTGTCCTTGATGATCTTTTTGACCTTCGTTTGACATCGGGTGGTGTGGGTGTCCTGGAGGGCAGGTAGTTTTCCCCTGGTGATGCATTGTGCAGACGGCACCACCCTCTGGAGAGCCCTGTGGTTGTGGGTGGTGCAGTTGCCGTACCAGGCAGTGATTCAGCCCGACGGGATGCTCTCCATTGTGCCCCTGTAAAGGTTAGTGAGGGTTTTCGGTGACAAGGCACACTTTTTCAGCCTCCTGAGGTTGAAGAGGCGCTGTTGCGCCTTCACCACGCTGTCTGTGTGCGTGGACCATTTCAGTTTGTCGGTGATATGTACACAGAGGAACTTAAAAATGTCCACCTTCTCCACTGCTGTCCCGTCGATGTGGATAGGGAGGTGCTCCCTTTGCTGTTTCCTGAAGTCCACAATCATCTCTTTTGCTTTGCTGACATTGAGTGAGAGGTTATTTTCCTGACACCACACTCCGAGGGCCTTCACCTCCTCCCTGTAGGCCGTCTCGTCGTTGTTGGTAATCAAGCCTACCACTGTAGTGTCGTCTACAAACTTGATGACTTGAGTTGGAGGTGTGCATGGCCACACAGTCGTGGGTGAACAGGGAGTACAGGAGGGGCTTGTGGGGCCCCAGTGTTGAGGATCAGTGGAGTGGAGATGTTGTTTGCTACCTTCACCACCTGGGGGTGCCCCGTCAGGACGTCCAGGACCCAGGTGCACATGGCAGGGTCGAGACCCAGGGTCTTAAGCTTAATGATGAGTTTGGAAGGTACTATGGTGTTGAATGCTGAGCTATAGTCAATGAACAGCATTCTTACATAGGTATTCCTCTTGTCCAGATGGGTTAGGTCAGTGTGCAGTCTGATGGCGAATGCATCGTCTGTGGACCTATTGGGGAGGTAAGCAAATTGGAGTGGGTCTAGGGTGTCAGGTAGGGTGGAGGTGATATTGTCCTTGACTAGTCTCTCAAAGCACTTCATGATGACAGAAGTGAGTGCTTACGGGACAATAGTCATTTCGTTCAGTTACCTTAGCTTTCTTGGGAACAGGAACAATGGTGGCCATCTTGAAGCATGTGGGGACAGCAGACTGGGATAGGGATTGATTGAATATGTCCGTAAACACACCAGCCAGCTGGTCTGCGCATGCTCTGAGGACGCGGCTAGGGAAGTTGTCTGGGCGGGCAGCCTTGCGAGGATTAACACGTTAAAATATTTTACTCACGTCGGCCATGGAGAAGGAGAGCCCACAGGCTTTGGTAGCGGGCCGTGTTGGTGGCACTGTATTGTCCTCAAAGCGCGCAAAGACGTTGTTTAATTTGTTTGGGAGCAAGACATTGATATCAGCGATGGGGCTGGTTTTCCCTTTATAGTCCATGATTGCCTGTAGACCCTGCCACATACGTCTCGTGTTTGAGCTGTTGAATTGCGACTCCACTTTGTCTCTATACTGACGCTTTGCTTGTTTGATTGCCTTACGGAGAGAATAACTACACTGTTTGTATTCGGCCATGTTTCCAGTCGCCTTGCCCTGATTAAATGTGGTGGTACGTACTTTCAGGTCCTCAATCCATGGTTACTCACCCCAAAACAGGAGTAGATTGCTGAGACAAACATGACAGCCATCAGGATGATCAGACAGGTGACATAGAACCCAATCATCAGAGTGGAGCTGAGGAGAGAGAGAGAGAGAGAGAGAGAGAGAGAGAGAGAGAGAGAGAGAGAGAGAGAGAGAGAGAGAGAGAGAGAGAGAGAGAGAGAGAGAGAGAATACCAGTAAATATATTTTAGTGAGAGAAAAGGATTGAGGAAGAGGGGATAAGTAAAAAGGAATGTTAAAGAAAATAGGCGAAAGAAAGAGAGTGAGAGAGAAATATATGGGAAGGGGGGACATCCTTGAGAATGAACAAACAGCCAGCAGCCACAGCGGTACCCATCAGGCCCCCTGGCAGAGGAGAGGAACAGTGGTGACGGGCCTGTCTGGGACTACCTGTCCTGGGTCCCCTGTCTCAGGTACCAGCCTCATCTAGGTCATATTTGTCTCCTCAACTCAACCCTAAAGCCCTGCCCTCAGTCCCAAAGCCCTGTCCTCATCCCCGAAGTCCTGCCCTCAGTCCCAAAGCCCTGTCCTCATCCCCGAAGTCCTGCCCTCAGTCCCAAAGCCCTGTCCTCATCCGTGAAGTCCTGCCCTCAGTCCCAAAGCCCTGTCCTCATCCCCGAAGTCCTGCCCTCAGTCCCAAAGCCCTGTCCTCAACCCCAAAGCCCTGCCCTCAGTCCCAAAGCCCTGTCCTCATCCCCGAAGTCCTGCCCTCAGTCCCAAAGCCCTGTCCTCATCCCCGAAGCCCTGTCCTCATCCCCGAAGTCCTGCCCTCAGTCCCAAAGCCCTGTCCTCATCCCCGAAGTCCTGCCCTCAGTCCCAAAGCCCTGTCCTCAACCCCAAAGCCCTGCCCTCAGTCCCAAAGCCCTGTCCTCATCCCTGAAGTCCTGCCCTCAGTCCCAAAGCCCTGTCCTCATCCCCGAAGCCCTGTCCTCATCCCCGAAGTCCTGCCCTCAGTCCCAAAGCCCTGTCCTCATCCCCGAAGTCCTGCCCTCAGTCCCAAAGCCCTGTCCTCATCCCCGAAGTCCTGCCCTCAGTCCAGTCCCAAAGCCCTGTCCTCATCCCCGAAGTCCTGCCCTCAGTCCCAAAGCCCTGTCCTCATCCCCGAAGTCCTGCCCTCAGTCCCAAAGCCCTGTCCTCATCCCCGAAGTCCTTCCCTCAGTCCCAAAGCCCTGTCCTCATCCCCAAAGTCCTGCCCTCAGTCCCAAAACCCTGTCCTCATCCCCGAAGCCCTGCCCTCATCCCCGAAGTCCTGCCCTCAGTCCCAAAGCCCTGTCCTCATCCCCGAAGTCCTGCCCTCAGTCCCAAAGCCCTGTCCTCATCCCCGAAGTCCTGCCATCAGTCCCAAAGCCCTGTCCTCATCCCTGAAGTCCTGCCCTCAGTCCCAAAGCCCTGTCCTCAGTCCAAAAAGAGCTAGGGCTCCAAGTTGTGAATCATATACAACAACAAAAAATTTGAAAGAAATTGCACCAAAGAAAACAAGTGAAAGACCAAATAGTGCAGATAAAAACGAGGTAAAAATGGTGTGCAGGTGAGGTTGGAAGCCCAAAAGGGCTTATATGAAAACTACACCACAAAACCAATATACAAATATATGTACAAAAAAAGTTTGTTCAATCAGTTAAACAAAGTGTGTCTGTGTGCGTGTGCCCGTGTGTGTGTGTGTGTGTGCCCGTGTGTGTGTGTGTGTGTGTGTGTGTGAGAGAGAGCTTTAAGTTACAAGGAAGGATATTACTGGGTAGTTTGGTTCATCAGGCTGACTTCTAGTCTATGTTTGAAGTTAATTGAGGGTTGATGATATTTTGTGAAGATAGGAATTCCAGAGCATGGAACCTCTGTGTCTACTAGAGTTATGGCAGTGTCTAATGTTGTATGCATGGATTATGGAATTAACTTGGTATAATCTTTGAATCCATTGATTTGAAGTGTTCAGGTAGGCTGTCTGGAAGGTATGAGTATCTGTTGATGAAGGTGCATCATTGGACAATATTCATGTTGTAGATAGACAATATATTGAGTTTCTCAAACGCAGAGGCAGTTGGAGCCAAGTAGTTAGAGGAGGTGGCTAGTCTTCCAAATATATTTTGTGTGATGAGTCATTTGTGTAGGTAGGAAGCATATGTACTAGCCAATATTGCAGTAAATGAGATATGGGTAACTTAAGCTGTATTATAAACTGGGGGGTTTGAGCCCTGAATGCTGAATGATACACGTCAAATAACATACCCCCCTCTCTCTTGATGTTACAGTGGTGAATAGCATTATATGGAGACATGTCATAAAGCCTTGTCATGGTTTCAGTCAACCATGTTTCTGAAAGGTCAACAATAAAAAACACATGGTTAAGAGAAGACAGATAATGAACAAGGTGGTCATGATTTTTAGGAAGACTGAATAAGCTTGTATTGGAATTAGATAAACTATTTAACAACCTGTATAGCAGTCTAACATTATAATAGTGTCACGTTCTGACCTTTATTTCCGTTGTTTTGTCATTATTTAGTATGATCAGGGCGTGAGTTGGGGTGGGCAGTCTATGTTTGTTTTTCTATGATTTTGGGATTTCTATGTTATGTTTTTCACCACATGGTACTGTTTTGGGGTTCGTTCGGTCTACGTTTATTGTTTTTGTATTCAGTTGTGTTCATGTTTAGTATTTCTTATTAAAAGGAACCATGGACACTTACCACGCCGCATATTGGTCCTCCGATCCTTCTCGCCTCTCCTCTTCAGACAAAGAGGAGGAAATCGCTTACAAATAGTCACTTGATAGACTCATCTTTGGTCAATTTCAGGACATTTTAATCTGGATCAACACAGTCATTATTTATCGCTATCTTCATTAATATCAAATGGTTTGAAGACCAGGTAATCAGGGTTGACATCCTAAGATAGACCTACAGTGGGAATCATTCAGAGAGTGGAAGGGAAACAGAATTACATGCCTCACATGTCCAATACATCCACACATTTGTGTTAGTCTCATCAATAGGGGTGCACTTCCTGTGGAATGCACCTTGACATAGTCCACATAACACCACTGAAGACTTCAGAGGGTTATGACCTTTAGAGAGTGTGTGTTTTTGGTCATGGGGTTAGGTGAAACACATGGTAGAGTAAATATGTAGGTATGTGTGTGTCGAATCAAATGAATCCATGTGATAGATCAACGGACTACAGCCGAGTCCCCTGCGGGGGGATGACAAGCTGGTCCTACTTCAGGTATGCGATGTTGCCTCTCCTTCCTTAGTTTAGTCGTGGCAGCAGTTCATTTTGAGGCGTACCTTTTTGAAGAAGCTTTCATTAATGAAGAACTTAGTTCCCTTCAGGCACTTGGCATTCTTGAGAATCTCCTCCTTGTTTTTGTACCTGAGCAGTTTCATCAATATAGATCTGGGCCGTCCATCAGGAAAAAAGGTGCCGTTCCTGTGCGCCCTCTCACTGAGCTTAGGGTCCAGTTTCAGATGACCTGTCAGGAGTTTCTTGGCCTTGGCTTCTGTGTCATGTCAAGTTTCAATTTTAACGTCTTCGATTCCATTGATTAGAACGTTGTTTAGCCTGGATTGATTTTCCAGGTAATCTCCTTTGGAAGAGAGTTTGTCTAGTGTTGTTTGGAATTTTGCAAAATCTTCTGAGACGGGTTTGAATGCGGCCTGGCTGGGGATATTCGCACCCTTCAGCTAATCCACCTCGGACTGCGTTAAATCCATACTGTATTTGAAGTTCATAGCATCCCTTTTTCTCCACAATTGGTGGTTACTGAAACTCCCGTATGGACTCAGGAGAGGTGAAGGTCAAGAGCCGTGTGTCCTCCGAAACACAACCCAACCAACCAAGCCGCACTGCTGATTAACACAATGCCTGCTTAACCCGGAAGCCAGCCGCACCAATGTGTCGAAGGAAACACCGTACATCTGGCGACCGTGTCAGCGTGCATTGCGGAAGGATTTCAAGTTATTGATGCTAGAATCCATTAAGAGTTGCAGGAAGGATTTAAAGTTATTGTTGCTAGAATCCATTAAAAGTTGCAGGAAGGATTTAAAGTTATTGTTGCTAGAATCAATTAAGAGTTTCAGGAAGGATTTAAAGTTATTGTTGCTAGAATCAATTAAGAGTTGCAAGAAGGATTTAAAGTTATTGTTGCTAGAATCAATTAAGAGTTGCAGGAAGGATTTAAAGTTATTATTGCTAGAATCAATTAAGAGTTGCAGGAAGGATTTAAAGTTATTATTGCTAGAATCAATTAAGAGTTGCAGGAAGGATTTAAAGTTATTTTCTTGCAGATCTATTAGATTTTTATAGAACTCTTTATGTTGATGGAATAGATCATGGAATGCAGTGATACATACTCGTCTTCTACATTGAGCTTTGAGTTGTTTTTGCTTCCAGTAAACATGCTAAATATTTGCTGTGAAGTATAGTGAGTTTGCGAATACAACCCACACCCCACCTCCCTAAAACAAGCTCAGCCAGTGAATTGGCAATCACACACAAGCAACACACACACACCTGAATCACACACCTGAATCACACACCTGAATCACACAGCAGTACGATAAACAGAGAGAAAGAGGAGGACATATGGATCCTGGCTGCACATAGACTGTAGGAGCGGGAGATGACTCGCAAGCTAGTGCTGTGGATACAAGCAATACGCAGAGCAGTAAGACAAAACACAGGTCAAATCAGTTCGGGAGAGACAGGTAGCAGGAGTATTACCCACGGAATGAGTAGCGTGAATGTGCTGTGAATTCTAATAAAAATATATGGAAAACATTCATTGTGATTTACTAGTAAATAAATGATTCAGCGCTATGGTACTGTATGAATCAACTTGGAGAGATTCAGTACTTACTGTGGTACAATGACAATCTGGATGAAACAGATGAAGAGGAAGACGAGGGAGGCGCAGGCCACGTACGCTCCAAATCTGGAGTCCACTTGTTTGGAGTACTGAAGGACAGAAATTGAAAAATATAAGAGCAGTAAGGTAACCATAGGCTTGCTGACTGCTTCACATCTCACTTGAAACCCTTTAGTGCCACTGATGTGAGGACACAACAGCCGCACACTGTGAGAACAGCATGTTACTGGTTACACAGCTGAAATGCCTTTCATATATCTATCCATTTATCTATCCATTTATCTATCCATTTATTATCTATCTATCTATCTATCTATCTATCTATCTATCTATCTATCTATCTATCTATCTATCTATCTATCTATCTATCTATCTATCTATCTATCTATCTATCTATCTATCTATCTATCTATCTATCCATCCATCCATCCATCCATCCATCCATCCATCCATCCATCCATCCATCCATCCATCCATCCATCCATCCATCCATCCATCCATCCATCCATCCATCCATCCATCCATCCATCCATCCATCCATCCATCCATCCATCCATCCATCCATCCATCCATCCATCCATCCATCCATCCATCCATCCATCCATCCATCCATCCATCCATCCATCCATCCATCCATCTATTCATCCATCCATCTATTCATCCATCCACCTATCCATCCACAAGCAGCCGTGTCTCTGGCTGGGCCTAAAGGATGTGCTCAGGAGATGAATCATGTGCGTGTGTGCGTGCGTGCGTGCGCGCGTGCGCATGCTTCTGGCATAGGTGCTCAGGAGGTGAATTATGAGATCTTTCAGATGAAAGGTAGTAGAGGAAGACCAAGTCAGTGATTATCTCTCCCATAGAAAACCGGGCTGGGGGCTGACACACTGAGAGCGGGCTTTGGATCTGTTGTAAGTAGCCACTATACAGCCCATTTACCCAGACGAGAGAGACTGACAGGGAGAGGGGAAAGAGAGGAGGTTGAAAACGGGGCCTCTCTGCTCTCTCTCTCTCTCTCTCTCTCTCTCTCTCTCTGTGTGTCTGTCTGTCTGTCTGACATTTCCACTGCTGATGATCTATCCAGACGATTCACACAGGGCCTTAGTCCGATTATGTGGATTAATTTCCCTGGAGGAAGACGGCACTACCTTCTTCTCCAGGTCTGGTTCTCTGAAGGTCAGCAGGAACTTCTTGACGTGTTCCGAGCGTAGCCGGTCGATACTCCTGGCGTCGATGGCTCTGCCTAGGAACTCGTCCACCTCGTCTTCTGGGTTCAGGTTTTCCTGCGTGTTTCTGAAAATGAAATGTCTAGATAACACAAGACGAGGAGATACTTTTTTGTTTTCCGTTTCAGGCCGTCACAAGAGGTCCTTCAGCTCGGTGTCTCTGCGGACTAGCCCACCACAAGCCCCTAACTCACCACTAACTGAACTGCATCACCATAACAAACAAAGTGATTGAGATCATCAAACCACTGTCATTATGTTTGTTTGATTG
Organism: Oncorhynchus nerka; assembly: GCF_034236695.1. NCBI lineage: Eukaryota > Metazoa > Chordata > Actinopteri > Salmoniformes > Salmonidae > Oncorhynchus > Oncorhynchus nerka. The sequence goes on from NC_088396.1 coordinate 39,536,875, forward strand.
GACTAATCGGTCGTTGAATCAGCAGTGCATTGTTTGAATGCATTGATTAGAGGCAATCTGGCCTATTGTCAGTGGATCAGTGGACAAGATCAAACCAGGTGATTCAAATGTTTTATGAATCACAGACATCATAAGTTACAGTGAGTATGGAAGACGCTGAACTCACTGACACTCATGGGTATGGATGTCCTAAAGTGACTGTCACGATTAAACAAATCCCATTGAAGAACATTGATCTGTCTGTAGCACGTAGGGCAACGCATGGGGACAATCAAATCAAATCTTATTTCTTACATGCTTTGTAAACAACAGGAGCACATAGAATCACATAAAGGAGATTGAAATTGAGATATATTCAGGGTGAGAATATAGACTGCATTTGTGACATATGCATGGTATGCACAAGGGCAAATGGGCCATCCCCTTGAGTGACAACTGGATCAGCCAATCACATCTCCAGGATCCCCTCCTCACCCAGTGAAAAATTACAATTTGGTGAGTTGGATATTCTGGTTGTGTTTTTGATGGCAATTCTGTGTATTATAGCAACAGTAGTTTATTTCTCTGACTACCACATACCTATCCAGATAAGTAGTTTAGTTCTCTGACTACCACATACCTATCCAGATAAGTAGTTTATTTCTCTGACTACCACATACCTATCCAGATAAGTAGTTTATTTCTCTGACTACCACATACCTATCCAGATAAGTTTAGTTTAGTTTTTCTCTGACTACCACATACCTATCCAGATAAGTAGTTTATTTCTCTGACTACCACATACCTATCCAGATAAGTAGTTTAGTTCTCTGACTACCACATACCTATCCAGATAAGTAGTTTATTTCTCTGACTACCACATACCTATCCAGATAAGTAGTTTATTTCTCTGTTTATTTCTCTACCACATACCTATCCAGATAAGTAGTTTACACTACCACATACCTATCCAGATAAGTAGTTTATTTCTCTGACTACCACATACCTATCCAGATAAGTAGTTTAGTTCTCTGACTACCACATACCTATCCAGATAAGTAGTTTATTTCTCTGACTACCACATACCTATCCAGATAAGTAGTTTATTTCTCTGACTACCACATACCTATCCAGATAAGTAGTTTATTTCTCTGACTACCACATACCTATCCAGATAAGTAGTTTAGTTCTCTGACTACCACATACCTATCCAGATAAGTAGTTTATTTCTCTGACTACCACATACCTATCCAGATAAGTAGTTTAGTTCTCTGACTACCACATACCTATCCAGATAAGTAGTTTATTTCTCTGACTACCACATACCTATCCAGATAAGTAGTTTAGTTCTCTGACTACCACATACCTATCCAGATAAGTATACCTATCCAGATAAGTAGTTTATTTCTCTGACTACCACATACCTATCCAGATAAGTAGTTTATTTCTCTGACTACCACATACCTATCCAGATAAGTAGTTTATTTCTCTGACTACCACATACCTATCCAGATAAGTAGTTTATTTCTCTGACTACCACATACCTATCCAGATAAGTAGTTTATTTCTCTGACTACCACATACCTATATAAGTAGTTTATTTCTCTGACTACCACATACCTATCCAGATAAGTAGTTTATTTCTCTGACTACCACATACCTATCCAGATAAGTAGTTTATTTCTCTGACTACCACATACCTATCCAGATAAGTAGTTTATTTCTCTGACTACCACATACCTATCCAGATAAGTAGTTTAGTTCTCTGACTACCACATACCTATCCAGATAAGTCAAAATATCTATGGTTATGACATTGCTATTTTGTCTTTAGAAAGCCTGAAAACATGACCTGCAGCAGAAGGTTGCCCAACACCTTGACTGACAGGAGGGGAGATGGGGGTCTCTACTCACTTGTCCTTGGGGTCTTCAAATCCCTGGAAGACAGAAGAAAAGAGCAGAATAGAGACACTGTTGTCTGACTGGAAAATGACTGATTTTCAGGAACAGCTACAAACAGAGAAATGTAAGTGGGGCTAGAGTTTCTTTCGAAGAGAAAGAGGTAGAATCATTTCACACAGCCAGGTGTTGGCTGAAAATGGAAGTTGCTTCAACCAGCAAGACAAGAGACTGACACCTCTTCCACCATCCTCTCTGCCCAAACTGACAGTAAAAGATGCTGAAAAACAACAACAAAGGATTGTGTCCCGAATGACACCCTATTCCCTTCCTTTTGACCAGGACCCATAAAGCTCTGGTCAAAAGTGGTGCACTATATAGGGAATATGATGCCATTTGGGATGCACACCAAGTTGAGAACAACAGCTAGCCAGGCAGGCATCTTCCTAGGAAGATGAGTCAATAGTGGTTTTAGAGAAGACAGTCTTATTAACAACACATTAGGTGAACTGAAGAGTTTCGACATCTACTGTATCAAGGACCTGCAGTGCACTCTACTGGATGAAGATAGAAACAACAGCAGGAGATCAAATGTGCTGTACAGGTCCAAGAAACATTAACACGTCTCTAGTAGATAGTCGTCCTTTTTTCAAATCTAGGTTCCATCTATACTCCTACATTTTCCTAATTGTGAACTAAGCTGAACTAAGCTTTTTATTTTGGACATGGACAGAATGTCTGAATATCTTATAATAACATAAGCAATTCCACTGCCCTCTACAAACATAGAGGTGGAACATCCCCAAATACCAGCATTCTTTATTTTATATGGAATAGGACAACAGGGATTAATGACATAGTAGGAATGTAGGACAGAAACACAGTGGTCATCAAGTCATAAGTCATCTCCACTCCACTGCCTGCCCTGCAGTGCTGGGAGGTTGGAGGACAGGGGCTAGTGTGGGAACTACTATCACTGTGACTCCCTTTCCCCTCACACAGACCCATTCTCTATACCTCATGCCCTCTGTCTCCCTCCCTCGCTCCTTGCTCCCACTATCTCTGCTCTTTCTCTACCTCTGCTGCTGTGTAATTTAGGAGCAGGGGGAGGAGAAGAGAGAGAGACAGACAGGAGGAGAGAGAGAGGAGGAGAGAGAGAGAGAGACCAAAACAGCAACAGAAACAGAGAGACAGAGAGACATAGAGACAGAAACAGAGAGAGGGAGAGAGACCAAAACAGAGTGACAGACAGAGACAGAAACAGAGAGACAGAGAGAGACAGAAACAGAGAGACAAAGACTGAGAGACAGAGAGACAGAGAGACAGAAACAGAGAGACAGAAACAGAGAGACAGAGAGACAGAAACAGAGAGACAGAAATAGAGAGACAGAAACAGAGACAGAGACAGAAAGACAAAAACAGAGAGACAGAGACAGAAACAGAGAGACAGAGAGACAGAGACAGAGACAGAAAGACAAAAACAGAGAGACAGAGACAGAAAGACAGAAACAGAGAGACAGAGGCAGAAACAGAGAGACAGAGACAGAAACAGAGAGACAGAGACAGAAACAGAGAGACGGAGACAGAAACAGAGAGACAGACACAGAAACAGAGAGACAGAGGCAGAAACAGAGAGACAGAAACAGAGAGACAGAGGCAGAAACAGAGAGACAGAAACAGAGAGACAGAGAGACAGAGACAGAAAGACAAAAACAGAGAGACAGAGACAGAAAGACAGAAACAGAGAGACAGAAACAGAGAGACAGAGGCAGAAACAGAGAGACAGAGACAGAAACAGAGAGACAGAAACAGAGACAGAGAGACAGAGACAGAAATACAAAAACAGAGAGACAGAAAGACAGAAACAGAGAAGACAGAGAGACAGAAACAGAGAGAGAGAGACATAAACAGAGAGACAGAGACAGAAACAGAGAGACAGAAACAGAGACAGAGAGACAGAAATACAAAAACAGAGAGACAGAAAGACAGAAACAGAGAAGACAGAGAGACAGAAACAGAGAGAGAGAGACAGAAACAGAGAGACCGAGCAAGAAACAGAGAGACAGAGACAGAAACAGAGAGACAGAGAGAGAGAGACAGAAACAGAGATAGACAGAGAGACAGAAACAGAGAAACAGAGAGAGAGAGATAACTGAGTAAAGGGTCTAAATACTTGTGTAAATCTGATCTTTCTGAATCTGAATCTGTCCCCAAGTATTCCAATGCATAAATAATGTGATCGTATCCCATTTAATCAATGTTGGAAACTTTTTTTGTCAAATACTATATCTTGAACAGCAGGTATAGCATGAATGTTAGAGCGTTGGGCCAGTAAACCTGTTGCTGTGTCCTCGAGCACGGCACTTAACCCAAATTGCTCCAGGGGTGCTGGACAATGGTGACCCTAGCCGTGATCCCACTCCCTGCGGGTATCTCAGGGGGATTTGTGATATGCAAAAACACATTTGCATTAAAGTGTGTAACAGGAAAAATATAAGCACCTTCCAAATTATTATTATCTGTTCGTGATTCTTGCGGTCAATTTGCAGTGTGAAAATGATTTATAACTATCTTCTGGGCCCTGACTATCCGCTCAAGGAAAAATCGTCCCGCAACATACGCCATAACATGACCGTCACACGTCCTTGGCTTTCTATAGTCCCTGGTGAGCACACACAAACACACAACAACAACCTGGCCCTGTTGTGAAGGACAGGAGTAAATATAGAGTATTCCTGAATTGGGGTGAGGGCAGCATGTTATCTCACCATCCTCTTCATCTCCTTAGAGATCTGGTTTCCTCCCATGTGGTTGTAGAAGGGCCGGTCGGTCCAGGGGCCCATGTTGTGGGTGACAGAGTTGGCTCGCTGACGGTTCATCTTGGCTATCATCGCCTTCTCGTCTTTCTGCAAGGCAAGGGAGACAGACTAATATACTTAGGGATGGTAATGGAAAAGGTCACTCTGGGAAGTAGTAATGTAAAATCCTTTATTAATTAACCATGAAAGGCGCATATTAAACTGGCTTTACTGTCTACCGGTACCCAGTTCCCCCAGCTTGTCCACCGTTTCTACCCCTGACACAGACACAGACAGTATATTGTATTTCTAGAAGTTGAATTTCATGCATCCTCACAATCACTAAATCTACTGTAAATCACTTAAATGTTTTTCAACGTTTCCTCTACAATTAAATATGGTTAAAGGTAGTGAAATCTGATCTGGGATGAGTGTTGTGATTCAACCAGAACAGGAAATGTAGAGAACTCTAAAGCCTGCAACTTTAATGGCACCCTATTCCCTACAGTGCACTAGGTCTCTGGTCATCTGTGTTGCACTCTATAGGGAATAGGGTCTCATTTGGGACGCACACTGAAAGTTATCACTAATGTAACAGCGATCATGAGAAATAACCCATTCCCAGTTCACTGATAGGTTAGAATGGAGTATATAGCAATATGATACATCATGTGAAAACACACATAATATGTGAGCTGGAGTCAAAACTTGTGATATCGCCACAGGACTGATATGACGCACGCACACACACACACGCACACCCCTTTATTTATGTTAGAGTCACCCAGGTACCCAGAGTTCTTCCTGGCCAACTTTCAAGTTGATTTCCCATATGTAATTATTACATTAGACATCGTGCTCATATCTGTGCAATGAATACATTGGAGATCTTACTCTAGCTTACTCTGCTACTCTATGTTACTCTGTTACTTTGTGTTACTCTGTGTTACTCTATGTTACTCTGTTACTCTGTGTTACTCTATGTTACTCTGTGTTACTCTGTTACTCTATGGTACTCTGTTACTCTGTGTTACTCTATGTTACTCTGTGTTACTCTGTTACTCTGTGTTACTCTATGTTACTCTGTTACTTTGTGTTACTCTCTGTTACTCTGTTACTTTGTGTTACTCTGTTACTCTCTGTTACTCTGTGTTACTCTGTTACTTTGTTACTCTGTGTTTTCTGTGTTACTCTGTTATTTTGTTACTCTGTGTTTTTCTGTGTTACTCTGTGTTACTCTGTTACTTTGTGTTACTCTGTTACTTTGTTACTCTGTGTTACTCTATGTTACTCTGTTACTTTGTTACTCTGTGTTTTTCTGTGTTACTCTATGTTACTATGTTCTGTTACTTTGTTACTCTGTGTTTTTCTGTGTTACTCTGTGTTACTCTGTTACTTTGTTACTCTGTGTTACTCTATGTTACTCCGAGTTACTCTGTGTTACTATATTACTCTGTGTTACTCTATGTTACTCTGATTTACTCTATGTTCATGTTACTCTGTGTTACTCTGTTACTTTGTGTTACTCTATGCTACTCTGTGTTGCTATATGTTACTCTATGTTCATGTTACTCTATGTTCATGTTACTCTGTGTTACTCTGTTACTTTGTTACTTTGTGTTACTCTCTGTGTTACTCTATGCTACTCTGTGTTGCTATATGTTACTCTATGTTCATGTTACTCTATGTTCATGTTACTCTGTGTTACTCTGTGTTACTCTGTTACTCTATGTTACTCTGTTACTCTGTGTTACTCTATGTTACTCTGGTACTCTGTGTTACTCTGTTACTCTGTTACTCAATGTTACTCTGTTACTCTGTGTTACTCTGTTACTTTGTGTTACTCTGTGTTACTCTGTTACTTTGTGTTACTCTCTGTTACTCTGTTACTTTGTGTTACTCTCTGTTACTCTGTTACTTTGTGTTACTCTGTGTTTTTCTGTGTTACTCTGTGTTACTCTGTTACTTTGTGTTACTCTGTTACTCTGTTACTTTGTGTTACTCTGTGTTACTCTGTTACTTTGTGTTACTCTGTGTTACTCTGTTACTTTGTGTTACTCTATGTTACTCTGTTACTTTGTGTTTTTCTGTGTTACTTTGTTACTCTGTGTTTTTCTGTGTTACTCTGTGTTACTCTATGTTACTCCGAGTTACTCTGTGTTACTATATTACTCTGTGTTACTCTATGTTACTCAGAGTAAATCAGAGTAACACAGAGTAACATGAACATAGAGTAAATCAATGTTCATGTTACTCTGTTACTTTGTTACTTTGTGTTACTTTCTGTGTTACTCTATGCTACTCTGTGTTGCTATATGTTACTCTATGTTCATATTACTCTATGTTCATGTTACTCTATGTTCATGTTACTCTATCTTACTCTGTTACTTTGTTACTCAATTGTACTCTTATGTTACTCTATGTTAATATGTTACTCTATGCTACTGTTACTGTCTTATCTTACTCTCTTATCCCTCTACCCTTTTCTATACACACAAACACACACAAAAACAAACACACACACATGATATGACATGTTAGCTGGATTAGAGCCAAGAGCTCACCACAGGTCTGATATGATAAGACACACACACACACACACACACACACACACACACACATGATATGACATGTTAGCTGGATTAGAGCCAAGAGCTCGCCACAGGTCTGATATGATATGATACACACACACACACACACACACACACACACACACACACACACATGATATGACATGTTAGCTGGATTAGTGCCAAGAGCCAAGATATCGCCACAGGTCTGATATGATATGACACACACACACACACACACACACATACACACACACACATACCCTTTTCTGGCTGCAGCCCACGATGAGGTAGGTTTCTATGTTGTGTTTCTTCAGATAGACGTTCCTTGCTCCTCCTGATCCTGGCTCTACCTCATAGTCTCCACTCAAGTAGTTCAGAGTGGCCTTGGTGATGTGGATCCGCCTGGCACAGTAACACACCAATGACTTACTGGGCACAATGGACAGGGATTGACAGTATTCATTCATTTCATGTTTATACCATAACACATTATGACGTAATATTGTCATATTCATAATGTAGTGTAAATCTTTGTTTCCCACTTGACTTTTACAAGTTGTTCTTCTGTCAAATACAGCAAGACAATGTGAAGTCAGATGAATGAATGGGTACAGTACAGTATGTTGCACTGTGAACTGTGTATTCACTGAGACTAGGGTTACGTTACAAAATAAGAACGAATGCTCAATACATAGCTTCATTCTATGTGGTACTCTAAGTAGTATGTTAATGTATAATGGAACACAGCCTAGTAGTGTCATTGGGTGAGTGACTGTGTACTGGTTTGTTGTGATTGGCTGGACGTACCCTGCCGCACCCCCGGCCTCCATGTGATTGGCTAACGTGACATCGTTGGACCACACATCAAACTGCCACTTCCTGAGTCCCAGCACCCCACAGTGGACCCTGCCGCTATGGATTCCCACACGCATGTTCACGTTGACCCCCGTCACCTCTCTCACCAGCCTCGAGCACAGACAGAAACAGTCAGAAACAACTGAGCACTGATTGACAGATTGACCACATCATCAAACAATAGAAGGGAGTAAAAGGAAATAGTAAAATGAGAGAAAAATGACAATGCTTCCACAACAATAGCAAACTGAATCCACAGGAAATTCTCCTTCCTTGCAGTGAAGCTACAGTATGTGTGTGACCTATCTCTGGCTAATGCCTGACCGACTGACTTACCGACCACATGACTGAACAACTGACTACTGACCGACCAACCTACTGATCGACCACTTGACTGACCAACCATTTGACTGACCGACCGACCGACTTACTGACCGACCGACTGACTCACCGACTGACTGACTGACCGACTGACCGACTGACCGACCGACTGACTGACTGACTGACTGACTGACTGACTGACTGACTGACTGACTGACTGACTGACCGACCGACTGACTGACCGACCTACTCACAACCGACCGACCACTTGACTGACTGTCAGTTGGTCAGTCAAGTGGTCGGTCAGTCAGTCAGTCAGTCTGTGAGTCAGTAAGTCGGTCAGTCGGTCAGTCAAGTGGTCGGTCAGTCAGTCAGTCAGTCTGTGAGTCGGTCGGTCAGTAAGTCGTCAGTCAAGTCGGTTAGTCAGTCGGTCAGTCGGTCGATCAGTCAGTCAGTCAAGTGGTCGGTCAGTCGATCAGTAGGTCGGTCGGTCAGTTAGTCAGTCAAGTGGTCATTCAGTCAGTCGGTCAATTGGTCGGTCGGTCAGTCAAGTAGTCGGTCAGTCGGTTAGTCAGTCAGTCGGTCAGCAAGTCGGGCAGTCAGTCAGTCAAGTGGTCAGTCAGTCAAGTTGTCGGTCAATCAAATGGTCGGTCAGTCAGTCGCAGTCAAGTGGTCGGTCAGTCAGTCGGTCAGTCAATTGGTCAGTCAGTCGGTCATTCTAGTGGTCAGTCAGTCAGTCGGTCAGTCGGTCGGTCAGTATGTCGGTCAAGTGTTCGGTCAAACTGTCTAACTGACCGACTGACTGACCGACCACTTGACTGACTGTCTGACCAACTGACTGACCGACTGACTGACTGACTGACCAACCACTTGACTGACCGGCTGACTGACTGACCAACCTACTAACTGACCTACTGACCGACCTACTAACCGACTGACCGACCAACCGTCCACTTGACTGACCGACTGACTGACTGACTGACCGGCTTACTGACCGACTCACCGACTGACCGACCGACTGACCAACCTACTAACCGAACGACCGACTGACCGACCAACCATCCACTTGACTGACTTACCGACTGACTGACTGACTTACTGACCGACCTACTGATCGACTGACCGACCACTTGACTGACCAACGATTTGACTGACCAACTGAATGACGGACTGACCAACTTACTGACCGACTGACTGACTGACCTACCGACCAACCTACTACTTGACTGACTGACTGACAAGTGGTCATTCAGTCAGTTGGTGAGTCGGTTGGTCAGTAAGTTGGTCAGTCGGTCAATCAGTCAGTCAGTCAAGTGGTTGGTCAGTCGATCAGTAGGTCAGTCGGTCAGTCAGTCGGTCAGTATTTCGGTCGGTCGGTTGGTCAGTCAGTCAGTCGGTCGGTCAGTCAGTCAGTTGGTCAGCCAAATGCCGGTCAATCAGTCGGTCAGTTGGTGAGTAGTAGGTTGGTCAGTCGGTCAGTCAGTCAGTCAGTCAGTCAGTGAGTCGGTCGGACAGTCAGACAGTCAGTCAAGTGACCGGCCAACTGACTGGCTGACTGACTGACCGACCACTTGATTGACTGACCGATCACTTGACTGACTGAATGACTGACCAACCGACTGACCGACCACTTGACTGACCGACTGACTGACTGACTTACCGACTTACTGACCGACCGACTCAACGACTGACTGACCAACTGATTGACCGACCACTTGACTGACCGACTCACCGACTGACTGACCAACATACTGACCAACTGACTGACCAACCGACTACTTGACTGATTGACTTAGCACTTAAATGACCGACAGACTGACCGATTGACTGACCGACTGACTGACTGACCAACCGACCACTTGACTGCAACTGACTGACCGACCGACTGACTGACCGACAGACTGACCAACCACTTAACTGATTGACTGCCCAACTCACTGACCGACCGACTGACCGACTTACTGACCGACTGACTCAACGACTGACTGACCAAATGACTGACCGACCACCTAACTGACTGACTAACTGACTAACATACTGACCTACTGACTGACCGACTAACTGACCGACTGACTGACCGACCACTTGACTGACGGACTGACTGACCAACATACTGACCAACTGACTGACCAACCGACTACTTGACTGACTGACTGACCGACCACTTGCCTGACCAACCATTTGACTAACCAACTGATCAATGGACTGACCGACTTACTGACTGACCGACTGACTGACCAAAATACTGACTGAAATACTGACCAACTGACCGACCACTGACCGTATGACCGACCACTTGACTGACCGACTGACTGACTAACTGACTGACTGACTGACTGACCGACCACTTGACTGACCGACTGACTGACTGACCGACATACTGACCGACTGACTGACCGACCGACCGACTGACCGACTTACTGACCAACTGACCACTAGAATGACCGACTGACTGACTAATTGACTGACCGACTGACTGACCGACCACTTGACTGCGACTGACTGACCGACCATTTGACTGACCGACAACTTGACTGACCGACCACTTGACTGACTGACCGACTGATCGACCGACTGACCACAGGGCAGAGCAGACAACGGACAGGACCACAGTGTCTGTGTGGCCCCGCCCGTCCTTTATAATGACTCACCTCCTCTTACAGGAGTCAGAGAGAGAGAGTAGTGAAATGGTGTGTGTGGTCTTTCTTTATTAGATATGGCCGGTGGCATACTGTAATCATCCAAACCTCATTATGACGTCAGAACTAATGTTCTAAGGCAGGGCCACCTCAGAGCAGTCGTTGACTCAACCTCTGCAGTCACAAATTAGGCTAAGTGCCTCTTCGTGGGGATAGAATAAACTTGATTTGAACTTGCCAACTGTTTGGTTTCTCAGTACTGGGATTAAAGTAGAGTACAATGGAACTAATGCATACCTGCCTCCTACCACCTCTCTGGAACAAAGACCTGCACATTCTGTGGCTCTCCAGTACCAGGGTTAAAGAAAAATCCTCTCTAGACAAGGGTGTTTTACCGTGAGCTGTACTGGACAGAGCCAGACCAGACAAGGTATGTTGTTTTCCATTGAGACATATACTTTTATATAATATAGACAGTTTACAGTGCTTTCAGAAAATATTCACACTGGTTTACTTTTTCCACATTTTGATGTGTTACAGTCTGTTTAAAATTGATTAAATTGAGATTTTGTGTCACTGGCCTGGAATTGTGTTTCAAATTTTTTAAACAAATTTTTATAAAAAATGATAAGCTGAAAAGTCAATAGTATTAGTATTCAAGCCTTTTGTTATGGCAAGCCTAAATAAGTACAGGAGTAAACATTTGCTTAAACAGTCACATAATCATTTGCATTGATTCATTCTGTGTGCAATAATATTGTCAAACATATATTTTTTATGACTTCCTCATCTCTGTACCCCATACATACAATTATCTGTAAGATCCTTCAGTCACAAAGACCAGGGAGGTTTGCAATGCCTTGCATAGAAAGGCACCTATTGGTCGATGGGTAAAAAATTGCTGAAATGTAATATCCCTTTGAGCATGGGCAAGTCATTAATTACATTTTGAATGGTGTCACTACAAAGATACAGGCGTCCTTCCTAACTCAATTGCCGGAGAGGAAGAAAACCGCTCAGGGATTTCACCATGAGGCCATTGATGACTTTAAACAGTTACAGATTTGAATGGCTGTAATAGGACAAAACTGAGGATGGATCAACAACATTGTAGTTACTCCACAATACTAACCTAATGACAAAGTGAAAAGAGGAACCATCAAACAGGTAAAGCATCAATACAGGACTAAGATTGAATCCTACTACATCGTCAGATGTGGCATGGCTTGCAAATTCTTACGGACTACAAAGGGAAGCCCAGCCGCGAGCTGACCAGTGACGCGAGCCTACCAGACGAGCTAAATGCCTTTATGCTTGCTTCGAAGCATGCATGAGAGCACTAGCTGTTCCAGATGACTGTGTGATCATGCTCTCCGTAGCCGATGTGAGCAAGACCTTTAAGCAAGTCAACATTCACAAGGCCACGGGGCCAGACGGATTACCAGGAAGTGTACTCAGAGCATGCACGTATCAACTGGCAAGTATCTTCACTGACATTTTCAACCTCTCCTTGACCGACTCTGTAATACCTACATAATACCTGTTTCCAAGAAAGCGAAGGTAACCTGCCAAATGACTACAGCCCCGTAGCACTCACGTCGGTAGCCATGAAGTGCTTTGAAAGGCTGGTCATGGCTCACATCAACACGTTATCCCAGAAATCAAATCAAAATCAAATCAAATTTATTTATATAGCCCTTCGTACATCAGCTGATATCTCAAAGTGCTGTACAGAAACCCAGCCTAAAACCCCAAACAGCAAACAATGCAGGTGTAAATGCACGGTGGCTAGGAAAAACTCCCTAGAAAGGCCAAAACCTAGGAAGAAACCTAGAGAGGAACCAGGCTATGTGGGGTGGCCAGTCCTCTTCTGGCTGTGCCGGGTAGAGATTATAACAGAACATGACCAAGATGTTCAAATGTTCATAAATGACCAGCATGGTCGAATAATAATAAGGCAGAACAGTTGAAACTGGAGCAGCAGCACAGTCAGGTGGACTGGGGACAGCAAGGAGTCATCATGTCAGGTAGTCCTGGGGCACGGTCCTAGGGCTCAGGTCCTCCGAGAGAGAGAAAGAAAGAGAGAATTAGAGAGAGCATATGTGGGGTGGCCAGTCCTCTTCTGGCTGTGCCGGGTGGAGATTATAACAGAACGTGGCCAAGATGTTCAAATGTTCATAAATGACCAGCATGGTTGAATAATAGTAAGGCAGAACAGTTGAAACTGGTGCAGCAGCATGGCCAGGTGGACTGGGGACAGCAAGGAGTCATCATGTCAGGTAGTCCTGGGACATGGTCCATGGTCCTAGAAACCCTAGACCCACTCCAATTCACTTTAACGCCCCAACAGATCCACAGATGACGCAATCTCAATCGCACTCCACACTGCCCTTTCCCACCTGGACAAAAGGAACACCTATATGAGAATGCTGTTCATTGACTACAGCTCAGCGTTCAACACCATAGTACCCTCAAAGCTCATCACTAAGCTAAGGACTCTGGGACTAAACACCTCCCTCTGCAACTGGATCCTGGACTTCCTGACGGGCCACCCACAGGTGGTAAGGGTAGGCAACAACACATCCGCCACGCTGATCCTCAACACGGGGGCCCCTCAGGGGTGTGTGCTTAGTCCCCTCCTGTACTCCCTGTTCACCCACGAATCTGTGGCCAAGCACGTCTCCAACACCATCATTAAGTTTGCAGACGACACAACAGTGGTAAGCCTGATCACCAACAATGATGAGACAGCCTATGGAGAGGAAGTCATAGACCTGACAGTGAGGTGCCAGGAAAATAGCCTCTCCCTCAACATGATCAAGACAAAGGAGCTGATCGTGGACTACAGGAAAACACTCCCCCATTCACATCGATTGGGCTGCAGTGGAGCCGGTCGAGAGTTTCAAGTTCCTTGGTGTCCACATCCCCAACAAAGTATCATGGTCCAAACACACCAAAACAGTCATGAAGAGGGCATGACAACACATTTTCTCCCTCAGGAGACTGAAAAGATTTGCCATGGGTCCCCAGATCCTCAAAAAGTTCTACAGCTGCACCATTGAGAGCATCCTGACCGGTTGCATCACCGCCTGGTATGGCAACTGCTCGGCATCCGTCCGTAAAGCGCAACATAGGGAAGTGCGTACGGCCCAGTACATTACTGGGGCCAAGCTTCCTGCCATCCAGGACCTATATACTAGGCAGTACGCACTTCCCTCTGTAGCGCCTTACAGTCAAAGACTCTAGTCACCCAATACTTAGACTGTTCTTTCTGCTACCGCATGGCAAGCGGTACCGGGGAAAGCGATACCAAAAGGCTCCTTAACAGCTTCTACTCCCAAGCCATAAGACTGTTGAACAATTAATCAAATAGCCACCCAAACTATTTACATTGTAACACCCCCCTTTTGTTTTTACACTGCTGCTTCTCACTGTTTATTATCTATGCATAGTCACTTTACCCATACGTACATGTACAAATGACCTCATCTAACCTGTACCCGCGCACATTGACTCGGTACTAGTACCCCTGTCTATAGACTCATTATTGTTATTATTATTAATATATATATATTTTAAAACTTTAGTTAATTGTTGGTTAAGGGCTTGTTAGTAAGCATTTCATGGTGGGGGCTGTGCTTTGGCAACGTGGGTGGGGTTATATCCTTCCTGTTTGGCCCTGTCCGGGGTTATCATCGGATGGGGCCACAGTGTCTCCTGACCCCTCCTGCCTCAGCCTCCAGTATCTATGCTGCAGTAGTTTATGTGTCAGGGGGCTAGGGACAGTTTGTTATATCTGGAGTACTTCTGTCTTATCCGGTGTCCTGTGTGAATTTAAGTATGCTCTCTCTAATTCTCTCTTTCTCTTGGAGGATGTGAGCCCTAGGACCATGCCTCAGGACTACCTGGCATGATGACTCCTTGCTGTCCCCAGTCCACCTGGCCGTGCTGCTGCTCCAGTATCAACTGTTCTGCCTGCGGCTATGGAATCCTGACCTGTTCACTGGACGTGCTACCGGTCCCAGACCTGCTGTTTTCAACTCTCTGGAGACAGCAGGAGTGGTAGAGATACTCTTAATGATCGGCTATGAAAAGCCAACTGACATTTACTCCTGAGGTGCTGACTTGCTGCACCCTCGACAACTACTGTGATTATTATTATTTGACCATGCTGGTCATTTATGAACATTTGAACATCTTGGCCATGTTCTGTTATAATCTCCACCCGGCACAACCCGAAGAGGACTGGCCACCCCTCATAGCCTGGTTCGTCTCTAGGTTTCTTCCTAGGTTTTGGCCTTTCTAGGGAGTTTTTCCTAGCCACCGTACTTCTACACCTGCATTGCTTGCTGTTTGGGGTTTTAGGCTGGGTTTCTGTACAGCACTTTGAGATATCAGCTGATGTACGAAGGGCTATATAAATAAATTTGATTTGATTTGATGGTGAGGTCTCATGTTGTATTTGGCTCATGTGAGAAATAACATTTGATTTGATGTGAAATCCAATACAATAGATCACTGAGTACCACTTTAAAATGTTTCAAGCATGGTGATGGCTACATCATTTTATTAGTATGCTTGTCATCAGCAAAAACTATGGAGTTTTTTTAGGGTAAAAAGAAACGGAATATAGCTAAGCACGGGCAAAATCCTAGAGGAAAACCTGGTTCAGTCTGCTTTCCAACAGACACTGGGAGAAAAACTCAACTTTCAGCAGGACAATTGGATACTTATGTAAATGAAAATGTTTTCATTTTGTCATTGTGGGGTATTGTTTGTGGATGGGTTTGAAAAAAATATCTATTTAATCCATGTTGAACTCAGGCTGTAACACAACAAAATGTGGAATAAGTCAATACTTTCTGAAGGCTCTGTATGTGGCCATGTCATACTCACGAGATGGCCTCGATCATGTCCACCCCCATCTCCACACAGCAGGATGCGTGGTCGGCCCGGGCCTCTGGCAGCCCAGACACACAGTAGTAGCAGTCTCCCAGGATCTTAATACGCAGGCAGTGGTTTTCCTATGACACACAGACAGCATACCTTTCATGATCTATTTCTATTCAAATCCTATTTTCCCTAACTCCTAACACTAAACCTAACCCTAACCTTTACTCAACCCTAAACATAACCACTACCCCAATTGTAACCCTAAACCTAACCCCTAACCCCAAAATAGCCATTGTCTTTGACCCCAAGAGGGGGAATTGTCCTGGTTTTGCTGTCCTTGTGGGGACTTTGGGGGATTTCAGGTATCTACGAGGATAGTAATACAAGCCCACGTATTGTACACACAGACACACATGTATGCATGCACACACACGTATACAGAATGTGTTAGTGTGTTAATAGCGTTTCCTTTATACAGTAGAGGGTTTTACATACCATGATTACAATATTTATTATTATTGCTTATTGAAATGCACTTTGTATTGTCTCTCTGGATAAAAGCTTCATGACTAAAATGTCAATGTAAAATAATTCCTTAGCATTTAAAACCTGACAAATATACTGTATCTAGGCTACAGAATTCTGGCTTCACATTTGACCAACACTTGGGATGAAACTGAAGATCTGGCATGTATGTGGTATGATACATACAGAGCAGTGTTACCCATTTATAATGTACTGTCACTTATGAATAAGTACCAAGTCTAAATACCATATTCCTCATGCCATAGATATGTTAAGGGTTTGGACTTTCACATCTGTTCGTGTTGAATGACATCGGAAACGAATTGTTCCCAGTGGGAACGTCAAGGTCTGGAAGCATGTTCAAGGAATTACTGTTCTTCCTTTTCTGGGAATTGGTACTGCAAAAAGCCCTCTTTATACAGTATGTTATAAATAGTTTTATAAAACAATTTGATCTTTTTTAAATACAATTTCCCTGCAGTGTAAAATACTGTTATTAATAACTATGTGCCATTATTTCCCTCCTTCTCACTGTAAACAACAGAGCTTTGTGAGGAGAAAGTCCTACTGCACTCCATTATCGCTGTTTTACACACTAAAAACAAATGGTTCTATATAGTGCCTAATAAGGGTTCTTTGGCTTGTTAACAAAGCGGAACCCTTTTTGATGGTTCTATAAAGAGCCATGCTCATAAGGTTCTAAATGGAGCCAGTATGGTGCTATAACAAACCCTTTCCTAAGATTCTATAAAGAACCATTAAAAGAAGCTAAGATAATGGTTCTGTAAAGAACCTTTCTCAATCTCAAAGATTCTTTGTAGAACCATACAGGGTTTTTATTCAGATGTTATTATTGTTTTTATTCACAAGTTGAATCAGGTATGCTAGCTCTGCAACAGCTGGGAGTCCCTGAGGAGAGAATGAGAACTATTGACTTAGTCAATCATTCTCAATTAACACAAGGCCAAACGTCTTTCACAAGACACAATCACTGGACATTGTCATATATAACATGTACTGGCATAGCACAACATATTAGATCAACTGAAATGACACTCACTCACGGTTGCACAAAAATAGCTGTGAACAAACCCCAAATATTCAAATTTTGTGTACTGTAAAAGACACAACATAGGCTTCTGTGTGTGTGTGTGTGTGTGTGTGTGTGTGTGTGTGTGTGTGTGTGTGTGTGTGTGTGTGTGTGTGTGTGTGTGTGTGTGTGTGTGTGTGTGTGTGTGTGTTCTCACCGCAGCCAGCTTGTCGAAGCGGGCAAACAGTTCGTTGAGAGTCATCACCAGCTCCTGGGCAGTACACTGGGACGCCAGACTGGTAAACCCTTCAATATCTGCAAACAGGATACTGCAAGACGCACACACACATACACACAAAGAGAGAGACACACACACAGAGTGACAGAGACACACACAGAGGCAGAGAGAGGGAGACACACAGAGACAAATAGTGAGAAACGCAGAGAGAGAGAGACACACACACAGAGACAGAGAGAGAGACACACACACAGAGACATAGAGAGAGTGAGACACACAGAGACAGAGAGAGAGAGTTATCTCCAGTTACTTGCAAGCACAATGCCAACCAGACATTGAACTCAGCACAGTATCTTACAGCCACCCAGACATTGAACTCAGAGTGCTCCGTATCTTACAGCCAACCAGATGTTGAACTCAGCACAGTGTTATCTTACAGCAGATGTTGAACTCAGCACAGTGCTCAGTATCTTACAGCCACCCAGACATTGAACTCAGCACAGTGCTCCGTATCTTACAGCCACCCAGACATTGAACTCAGCACAGTGCTCCGTATCTTACAGCCACCCAGACATTGAACTCAGCACAGTGCTCCGTATCTTACAGCCACCCAGACATTGAACTCAGCACAGTGCTCCGTATCTTACAGCCACCCAGACATTGAACTCAGCACAGTGCTCCGTATCTTACAGCCACCCAGACATTGAACTCAGCACAGTGCTCAGTATCTTACAGCCACCCAGACATTGAACTCAGCACAGACATTGCACAGTGCCAGTATCTTACAGCCAACCAGACATTGAACTCAGCACAGTGCTGAACTCAGCACCGTATCTTACAGCCACCCAGACATTGAACTCAGCACAGTGCTCCGTATCTTACAGCCAACCAGACATTGAACTCAGCACAGTGCTCCGTATCTTACAGCCAACCAGATGTTGAACTCAGCACAGTGCTCCGTATCTTACAGCCAACCAGATGTTGAACTCAGCACAGTGCTCCGTATCTTACAGCCAACCAGATGTTGAACTCAGCACAGTGCTCCGTATCTTACAGCCAACCAGATGTTGAACTCAGCACAGTGCTCCGTATCTTACAGCCAACCAGATGTTGAACTCAGCACAGTGCTCCGTATCTTACAGCCACCCAGACATTGAACTCAGCACAGTCTCTGTTTGACCTCCCAACTACTATTACATGAACCTAAAAAGGGAGGGGACTAACATTAGGTCATGATATCTTTTGAAATACTAGTTCCTTTCATCATGAGATGGAGATGAATGCACCAATTTGTAAGTCGCTCTGGATAAGAGCGTCTGCTAAATGACTTAAATGTAAATGTGAGATAAAGAGGGCAGGGGAGGAAGGGAGGGAGAGAGAGAGAGAGAGAGTTAGAGAGACACAGAGGAGAGAGAGAGAGAGTTAGAGAGAGAGCAGAATTAGGCCGATACCCACTAATTATCAAAATCCAGAAAAGAGCTGTTAAATTCTATAACCACCTAAAAGGAAGCGATTCCCAAACCTTCCACAACAAAGCCATCACCTTCAGAGAGATGAACATGGAGAAGAGTCCCCTAAGCAAGCTGGTCCTGGGGCTCTGTTCACAAACACAAACACACCCTACAGAGCCCCAGGACAGCAGCACAATTAGACCCAACCAAATCATGAGAAAACAAAAAGATAATTACTTGACACATTGGAAAGAATTAACAAAAAAACAGAGCAAACTAGAATGCTATTTGGCCCAGAGAGTACACAGCGGCAGAATACCTGACCACTGTGACTGACCCAAAATTAAGGAAAGCTTTGACTATGTACAGACTCAGTGAGCATAGCCTTGCAATTGAGAAAGGCCGCCGTAGGCAGACATGGCTCTCAAGAGAAGACAGGCTATGTGCTCACTGCCCACAAAATGAGGTGGAAACTGAGCTGCACTTCCTAACCTCCTGCCCAATGTATGACCATATTAGAGAGACATATTTCCCTCAGATTACACAGATCCACAAAGAATTCGAAAACAAATCCAATTTTGATAAACTCCCATATCTACTGGGTGAAATTCCACAGTGTGCCATCACAGCAGCAAGATTTGTGACCTGTTGCCACGAGAAAAGGGCAACCAGTGAAGAACACACACCAATGTAAATACAACCCATATTTATGCTTATTTATTTTATCTTGTGTCCTTTACCATTTGTACATTGTTAAAACACTGTATATATATAATATGACATTTGTAATGTCTTTATTGTATGTGTAATGTTTACTGTTAATTTTTATTGTTTATTTCACTTTATATATTCACTTTATATATTATCTACCTCACTTGCTTTGGCAATGTTAACACATGTTTCCCATGCCAATAAAGCCCTTGAATTGAAATTGAATTGAATTGAGAGAGAGTTAGAGAGAGCGAGAGAGCAAAAGAGAGAGAAAGAGAGACACAGAGGAGTGAGAGAGAAAGTGAGACACTGAGAGAAGGAGTGAGAGAGAGAGATAGATAGACAAAGAGAGAAATCGACACAGAGAGAGAGAGGTCATTCTATGCCATTAAAAGGAACATTAAAATCAAATTTCCAATTAGAATCTGTCAAAAAATAAATCAAATCAGTTATAGAACCAATTGCACTATATGGCAGCGAAGTATGGGGTCCCCTCTCTAATAATGAATTTACCAAATGGGACAAACATCCAGTAGAAATACTGCATGCAGAGCAAAGAAAAACTCAAAATAACGCATGTAGAGCAGAATTTGTCCAATACCCCCTCCTTACTCGAATAGAAAAAAGAGCCATCAAATTTCATCACATAGCTCTACAATGTCAAGAGATGAAACAAGAGAAGAGTCCCCTCAGTCAGCTGGTTCTGATGCTTGGTTCACTAACCCAAACCAACCCCATAGAGCCTCAGGACAGCACTCAGAAAATGTGGCCCAACCAAATCATCACCTAGCAAAAATACAAATATATTTCCTATTGGAAAGACACAAACAAAAAATCTAAGTGAACTTCAATGCTATTTGGAAAAAGAGCAGCACTGGATTTTTTTTTTTTTTTTTAACCTTTATTTAACTAGGCAAGTCAGTTAGGAACATATTCTTATTTTCAATGACAGCCTAGGAACAGTGGGTTAACTGCCTGTTCAGGGGCAGAATGACAGATTTGTACCTTGTCTGCTCGGGGATTCAAACTTGCATCCTTTCACTTACTAGTCCAACGCTCTAACCACTAGGCTACCCTGCCACCCCTAAAAAAAATAGCAGCTTCAGAGATAAACAGGCTCACATGAGTCTCACAGGAACACAGCCCAGCCCAGCTCCATACCACTAGCAGCCCTGCCTGGGGACACACAGCCCAGCTCCATACCACTAGCAGCCCTGCCTGGGGACACACAGCCCAGCTCCATACCACTAGCAGCCCTGCCTGGGGACACACAGCCCAGCTCCATACCACTAGCGGCCCTGCCTGGGGACACACAGCCCAGCTCCATACCACTAGCAGCCCTGCCTGGGGACACACAGCCCAGCTCCATACCACTAGCAGCCCTGCCTGGGGACACACAGCCCAGGGCACACACAGCCCAGCTCCATACCACTAGCAGCCCTGCCTGGGGACACACAGCCCAGGTCCATACCACTAGCACTGGGGACACACAGACCAGCTCCATACCACTAGCAGCCCTGCCTGGGGACACACAGCCCAGCTCCATACCACTAGCAGCCCTGCCTGGGGACACACAGACCAGCTCCATACCACTAGCAGCCCTGCCTGGGGACACACAGCCCAGCTCCATACCACTAGCAGCCCTGCCTGGGGACACACAGACCAGCTCCATACCACTAGCAGCCCTGCCTGGGACACACAGACCCAGCTATCACTGCCATACAACACTAGCACCCTGCTTGGGGACAGCCCTCCATACAGACCAGCCTTAACCAACAGCTCCATACCACTAGCAGTTTTACCAGCTCCAAAAGCACCTGGGGACACACAGACCAGCTCCATACCACTAGCAGCCCTTAAGCCCAAAAAGCCTAAGCTCCATACCACTAGATAAGAACAGCCCAGCTCCATACCACTAGCAGCCCTGCCTGGGGACACACAGACCAGCTCCATACCAGCAGCCCTGCCTGGGGACACAGCCCAGCTCCATACCAAGCAGCCCTGCCTGGGGACACACAGACCAGCTCCATATAGTACAGCCTGGGGGTTAAAGAGTCAGACCAGGCTATATACAGGGGGTACTAAAGAGTCCCTGCCTGTAGGCTATATACAGACCAGCTCCATACCACTAAAGCAGTCAATGCCTGGAGGACACACAGACGGGCTCCATACCAAGAGTCAATGCCTGGAGGCTATATACAGACCAGCTCCATACCACAGAGTCCCTGCCTGGAGGCTATACACAGACCAGCTCCAGAGTCCATGTGGAGGCTGCCTGGGGACACACAGACCAGCTCCATGGAGGCCATACAGGGGCCTGCTATACCACAGACACACATGTGGAGGCTATATCCAGGGGGTACCACAGAGTCCCTGCCTGGAGGCTATATACAGGGGGTCCATACCACAGAGTCAATGTGGAGGCTATATACAGCGGGTACCGGTACAGAGTCAATGTGGAGGCTATAGACCAGGTGGTACCACTAAAGAGTCCCTGCCTGGAGGCTATATACAGGGGGCTCCATACCACAGAGTCCCTGTGGAGGCTATATACAGGGGGTACCAAGAGTCAAATTTTATGTATCACATGGGGTACCGGTACAGAGTCAAGGTGAGACTATACAGTGAATACAAGCCTTAACCAACAGAGTCAATGTTATAAGAGGCTCAAATATACATATTAAGGTAAGAGATAAGAAAACAAATAATTAAAGAGCAGCAGTGAATAACAGACAGGGGGATATGTACAGCGGGTACCGGTAAAGAGTCAATGTGGAGGCTATATACAGGGGGGTAGTCAATGTGTAGGCTATATACGGTAAAGAGTCAATGTGGAGGCTATATACAGGGGTACCGGTACAGAGTCAATGTGGAGGCTATATACAGGGGGTACCGGTACAGAGTCAATGTGGAGGCTATATACAGTCAATGGGAGGCTATATACAGGGGGTACCGGTACAGAGTCAATGTGGAGGCTATATACAGGGGTACCGGTACAGAGTCAATGTGGAGGCTATATACAGGGGGTACAGAGTCAATGTGGAGGTACAGAGTCAATGTGGAGCTATACGGTACAGAGTCAATGTGGAGGCTATAGACAGGGGGGTACAGAGTCAATGTGGAGGCTATATACCCATATTGCAGAGTCCCAGAAGGCCTGTACTCCCATATTGCTGGAGCTAATCCCAGAAGGCCTGTACTCCCAATTGCTGGAGCTACTCCCAGAAGGCCTGTACTCCCGTATTGCTGGAGCTACTCCCAGAAGGCCTGTATTCCCGTATTGCTGGAGCTACTCCCAGAAGGCCTGTACTCCCATATTGCTGGAGCTACTCCCAGAAAGCCTGTACTCCCGTATTGCTGGAGCTACTCCCAGAAAGGGGTACTCCGTATTGCAGAGTCTCCCAGAAAGCCTGTACTCCCGTATTGCTGGAGCTACTCCCAGAAAGCCAGACTCCCAATGCTGGAGCTATATACAGAAGGCCTGTACTCCCGTATTGCTGGAGCTACTCCCAGAAAGCCTGTACTCCCGTATTGCTGGAGCTACTCCCAGAAAGCCTGTACTCCCGTATTGCTGGAGCTACTCCCAGAAACCCTGTACTCCCGTATTGCTGGAGCTACTCCCAGAAGGCCTGTACTCCCGTATTGCTGGAGCTACTCCCAGAAGGCCTGTACTCCCATATTGCTTACACCTGAGAATCCAGTGACTGTGGTCTCTCTTAGCTGGAGCTACTACTTACCTTTACCTATGGAGGGTAGAGCATAGGAGCATAGCAGAGGAGAGGGGATGCTGCCTTCTAACTGATCTGGGATCTGTGTGGATGTGGATAACCATTCTAGGGTTTGAACCAAGACAAATAAACAACGACAACTTAAAGGCTGCATTCTCATAATTTGTTTTCTTCATCATCCAAGAGTGCCTTGATTGAAAATGGAAGCTCCACCAGTACCACTGTTGTACTGAGATAAATGTTTTGTATGTCAAGCGATGGCAACACTGTCTCTGTTCAGGTTATGTCAGGGGAAATATACTGTAATGTCCAGTCCCCCGGTCTGTTTTCTGTGTGATCCCGGATTGGCTGGTTGACACAGACACAGGCGAAGCAGATCATATGAACCAGTCCAGACCTCATCAGTTTAAACATAGATTATCAGCTTGTACTTTAACTGAGGACAGGGGCGCCATGGAGGCTATATTTAGACACAAATACAATCCCTGCACCTCCCACAACCAGCACATTAAGAGCACCAGAAATATTATCTCCCAGAATGCAGTATGTTCCATTCTCTTAGGGCAGGACCATAGATGTATTTCTGGGCTGGTTTAGAAGGGTTTAAGCAGGCGGGGGGGAAGAAGTAGAGAGAGCTGTGTCATGTATTCAAAACTGATGTGATTAGTACTCCCAGGGAATGCCTGTACTGGGGCCCAGTGTCTCCTGGAGCCCCTCCAGAAAGCCTCACTCCAGTATTTATGCTGCATTAGTTTAGTGCCTGTAGTTTGTTATATGCTGGAGCTACTTCCCAGTCCCTGTCTCCGTGAATGCTAAGAAACCAGTGACGTGTGTACTCCTAGATTGCTGGAGCTCTCCTGTACTCTTTCTTTCTTCTCTCTGGAGCTAGCCCCAGAAGGCCTGCCCCAGGACTACCTGACATGATGAATCCAGTGACTGTGGTCCACCTGGCCATGCTACTACTTACCAGTTACCTATGGAGGGTAGACCATGTCCCAGGAGCTAGCAGACAGAGGGGATGCTGTCCTTCTAACTGATCTGGGATCTGTGTCCAGTGGATAACCATTCTGGTTTGAACCAAGATTATTAAACAACGACAACTTAAAGGCTGCATTCTCATACATTTGAACATCATCCAAGAGTGCCTTGATTGAAAATAAGCTCCACCAGCACCAGTTGAACTGAGATAAATGTTTTGTATGTCATATGCGATCTCAACACTGTCTCTGTTCAGGTTATGTCAGGAGGAAATATACTGTAATGTCCGGTCCCCGGTCTGTTTTCATGATGATCCCGGATTGGCTGGTCCACAGACACAGACTGTGCTGCTGCTCCAGTTTCAACTGTTCTGTTTCATCATTATTCGACCATGATTATCATTTGTGAACATTTAACATCTTGGACATGCGCCATGGAGGCTATATTTAGCACACAAAGACAATCCCTGCACCTCCCACAACCAGCACATTAAGAGCACCAGAAATATTATCTCCCAGAATGCAGTATGTTCCATTCTCTTAGGGCAGGACCATAGATGTATTTCTGGGCTGGTTTAGAAGGGTTTAAGCAGGCGGGGGGGAAGAAGTAGAGAGAGCTGTGTCATGTATTCAAAACTGATGTGATTAGTACCTAGGGGATGCCTAATCAGATCTTGGATGGATGTATATCCTAAAACGGTGATGTTTTTCTCTAAAGGGACATTCATCGCATAGTAACCTACAGTAGGCTACTGAACAAACCGCAAGGCATTCAGAGACTCATGGGTGTCCATCATTCAATACTACCCTTCAGCAGGTTATTCATGTCAGAAGAATATAATGAATTGTTTACTATGTAGAAAAAAACATGTACTATAAATTACCTTATACATTATTTCCTTGATTTGAGACATTCATAAGAAAAATACATTCACAAAAACAGGACGTCACCACTGAGAGAAACACATCAGATGGTTGGTTATTGTGTAATCACTTCACCACATGAGGTAGGTACACTGTCCTAACTCTGTGTTTTGCACTACTGTAAATATGTTGTAAATCAGTTCAAGTGGTGGATAATCTGCACTTTGATGGAGAAACCTTAAACAAGGCCCAGGATGGAATAACAACCCTTTTACAGCTTGGGATGAAACCGCTGAAACCCAGAGTTCCAGCTGAAACGTAACACCAGAGCTGCAACAGAGCAAAAGGCATTACGTTGTTAGAAAGTTGTTTGTTCCAGTTTGCCTCAGCGCCTGCTTGCTAGCTACGCCTTGGCTCCATACCAGGGACCGCGTCCAACAACCTCCCAGGGAAAGAATGCACACACAGGGACAGAGAAACAGACAGAGATAGACAGAGACAGACAGAGATAGACAGAGACAGACAAAGATAGAGATAGACAGAGAGAGAGAGAGACAGACAGACAGAGACAGACACAGACAGAGACAGACAGAGCGACAGACAGACAGACAGACAGACAGACAGACAGACAGACAGACAGACAGACAGACAGACAGACAGACAGACAGACAGACAGACAGACAGACAGACAGACAGACAGACAGACAGACAGACAGACAGACAGACAGACAGACAGACAGAGACACAGACAGACAGAGACACAGAGACAGACAGAGCCACAGACAGACAGACAGACAAAAAGACAGTACTCTACATCATCGACTGCATCCTTATGTAATACATGTATCACTAGCCACTTTAACTATGCCACTTTGTTTACTTTGTCTACATACTCATCTCATATGTATATACTGTACTCGATACCATCTACTGTATGCTGCTCTGTACCATCACTCATTCATATATCCTTATGTACATATTCTTTATCCCCTTACACTGTGTATAAGACAGTCGTAGTTTTGGAATTGTTAGTTAGATTACTTGTTGGTTATCACTGCATTGTCGGAACTAGAAGCACAAGCATTTCGCTACACTCGCATTAACATCTGCTAACCATGTGTATGTGACAAATAAAATTT
The DNA here is from genome assembly GCF_034236695.1 of Oncorhynchus nerka. Taxonomy (NCBI): domain Eukaryota; kingdom Metazoa; phylum Chordata; class Actinopteri; order Salmoniformes; family Salmonidae; genus Oncorhynchus; species Oncorhynchus nerka. Next base: position 39,563,495 of record NC_088396.1, read on the forward strand.
GATTTGATTTGATTTGACAGACAGACAGAGACTTCCTGATCCCTGACCGCGTTTCCTCTGGACCTCCTGGCACTGTCACAGACAATCCTCTTTTCATCTCTATAGCTTGACCCTTCAGCACTGTTGTCTCCCTGGCTCTCTCCCTCCCTCCCTCCCTCCTCTCTCTCCCTCTCTCTCTCCCTACCTCCCTACTTCTCTACCTCCCCTCTTCACAGTTCTTATACCACTCCTCATGTCATCTTAAGGCCAGTTCTAGTATCAGTGTCATATCAGGATAGTGTCCAGTCCATTTCGCCTGTATCTCTCTCTCTCGTTGTAACAAGCCTGTCATGTCCAACCAAACCAAAGTGTAGCTATTACGTTTAGCTGCTTGTCAGTTTGCATTTCCTGCTCTCTGTCCCTGGCTGCACTCCTTCCTGTCAAGACTGGTCCAAGCCAAGCTCTAAACAAGCAACGCACCACAGACAAGCGTAGTCCCAGTCTGTTACATACTGTACAAACTAAGCCATTCACATCTAACATCACCCATATCCTAAGCAATAGCTGTAGGTAATAACATCACCCATATCCTAAGCAATAGCTGTAGGTAATAACATCACCCATATCCTAAGCAATAGCTCTAGGTAAGAACATCATCCATATCCTAAGCAATAGCTCTAGGTAAGAACATCATCCATATCCTAAGCAGTAGCTCTAGGTAAGAACATCATCCATATCCTAAGCAATAGCTGTAGGTAATAACATCACCCATGTCCTAAGCAATAGCTCTAGGTAAGAACATCATCCATATCCTAAGCAATAGCTCTAGGTAAGAACATCATCCATATCCTAAGCAGTAGCTCTAGGTAAGAACATCATCCATATCCTAAGCAATAGCTCTAGGTAAGAACATCATCCATATCCTAAGCAATAGCTCTAGGTAAGAACATCATCCATATCCTAAGCAATAGCTCTAGGTAAGAACATCATCCATATCCTAAGCAGTAGCTCTAGGTAAGAACATCACCCATATAGCTCTAGGTAAGAACATCATCCAATCAGTAGCTCTAGGTAAGCTAAGCAATAGCTCTAGGTAAGAACATCATCCATATCCTAAGCAGTAGCTCTAGGTAAGAACATCATCCATATCTAAGCAAGCAGTAGCTCTAGGTAAGAACATCACCCATATCCTAAGCAATAGCTCTAGGTAAGAACATCATCCATATCCTAAGCAGTAGCTCTAGGTAAGAACATCATCCATATCCTAAGCAGTAGCTCTAGGTAAGAACATCATCCATATCCTAAGCAGTAGCTCTAGGTAAGAACATCACCCATATCCTAAGCAATAGCTCTAGGTAAGAACATCATCCATATCCTAAGCAGTAGCTCTAGGTAAGAACATCATCCATATCCTAAGCAGTAGCTCTAGGTAAGAACATCACTAGGTAAGAACATCACCCATATCCTAAGCAGTAGCTCTAGGTAAGAACATCACCCATATCCTAAGCAGTAGCTCTAGGTAAGAACATCACCCATATCCTAAGCAGTAGCTCTAGGTAAGAACATCACCCATATCCTAAGCAGTAGCTCTAGGTAAGAACATCATCCATATCCTAAGCAGTAGCTCTAGGTAAGAACATCACCCATATCCTAAGCAGTAGCTCTAGGTAAGAACATCACCCATATCCTAAGCAGTAGCTCGACACAGCAAATTCTGCAGTGTTAAAAAAGTATAATAATAACACTGAGAGTGTTAAATCAACACTGAACGTGTTGAGTTTTTGGTCCCATATAGACACTTCAACAGTGTTAAATTAACACACTGCATAGTGTAAAGCCTTATTCAAATATTTCCCAGAGTGCCTTGCCTTTTGAGTAAGTTATAGAGTTACCACCCATGACTGTATTGGTTAGTGTTAGTTGAGGGCCTACTTTTACCCTAATACAGGGGCCCAAAAGTCATATATATCACTTTGAACCAAACCCATGCCAATCATTACCATATTTCCCAGCAGGCTCTTTTGCAGGTAGTTTTTTTAAAATCACTATGCAAGCCAGCATAATGTGACTTGCAGGTAAGGTTGCAAATTCACCAGAATTTTGCAACCCTACTTGCAGGCCTGATGTGGCTTGAGCAATGAACTGCGGTACAATTATGCACTTGTAACTAAAGGTAAAAAGGATGACCAAGTGTTTGTACCCCTTTAGGAAAAAATCTAAACCTTTTTTTCCTGAGAGTATAATACAATGGCCTGAAACTCATGGTTTACAGGCCACATCAGGTCTGCAAGTCACATTAAGCTGGCTCACAAGGTGATGTGTAATCCCTTCTGGAATCCAGTCAGTCTGGGGATATCCAACTTTTTGAGGGTTGTTTTCTATCACCCACAACCTGTATTCAGGGTTGGGAAGACTAAGCTTCTTCTTCATCTTTTAGGTTTTATGGCCGACTTCAACCTCTTGGTGTATTGCCGCAAACTACTGTACAGGGTAATGAAACTAAAATATTCCATTGCAGGGAGGGGGGAACCCGGACATCATACAAAATAAAAATAAAACATTTAAATAAACATCCTACTTCTTCAGTCACAGTTCAAATCACTTCCCTACACAGGCTCAGGGGCTTGTGAGAACGGAGCAGTCATCGACAGTATTCCTTGTAGAGTCCCAAAAAACTCTCAGCCACACTCACAACGATGCCTATTTCCTCTTATTTCCTCTCTGTTTGCACTGTGCAGTTGATAGCCAATGCAATAAACGCTACAACGTCCACCTTCTTAACATGCAACATGTCAGGATCTCTCTGTTGACAAGGAACATCATCTGGTGTCTCTTCTCCTACTACCATTACTTCTTCAACTTCACTCCTTTCCTCCACTCTTCTCACTTCCTCCGGACAGGAGACATGCTGGAAGCCCTTACTCTTGCCACATCTGTCTCCTTCACCCTTACAGGACACTTCAGGAATTCAGATACATGTTCACCACCATGATTGCAGCACTTAGACTCAGCTGGCATATGATGCTCCTCCCATCTACATACACTCAACACATGATTTAATCATTTGCATTTATCACACTGCACGGGTTTGGGCACGAAGGCTCTCACATGGTATTTCATAAATCCCAAATGCATGTGAGAAGGCAGAGACTCTTCATCAACCAACAGTAGAGTGGATGGAGTGGGCTTCCTCCTCACTCCATCCACTATGCGGGTCAGTCGGTGTGCACCAACCACTTCATCAAGTTCTTCACGTACTGTATATCCTTTGCATTCGCTCTAGCACCACCTCAGAGATAACACCCTTGATAGGCACCTTGCATCCCAGATCCATACACAACACATTCCAATCCTACATCTTCTTGAGGCTCAGAGCACATTCCTTCTGTTCCATAGATACACCAAAAAATGAAATGAGCCCACTTCTTGTTACCCAATGCATTCACCATTTTCATAGAGACATCTCCCAGGTAACTCCATCGACCCCATCGAACATCACCAATATCCTACGCAACAGCAGTTGACAACATCAGCTGGGAAGAGACACTGGGCTAAGTTCCAATGTCCACTCGCACATCACTTGCTACCAGAATGCATAACATCCAATAGATTCTCTTCACATTAAGTGGTATGCTCCTGTAGTGTGCACATGGAAACAGATCTCCACAGAATCTTCTGTGCTGTTTGCTGCAGTGCTATGCTGTGCTGAACAGTGTGTCCGAGTGTGTCAGTACTGGTCCTGTAGAGGGGATATTAAGTAATGTAATCTACTGCGAGGCTGGCGAGCACAACTGCACTGCAGCCAAAGGACATGTCCCAACTTTTAGACCTTGAGAGGAGTCAGCTAAATGTGTCTGACTCCTCTCAAGGTCTAAAGGTTGGGACACTGGCACAAACTGTAACACAACAAAAACGCACCACTATTCTGACTTCTAGTAGACATCCACTTCACTAAGATGAGCTTCAATCCCGACACATCCCGACACATCCCAACACCCCACTGCTGCTAACTTGCGTAACACGCTTGTAGTCAGCTTTTTTTCAAGGAGGAGGAGGAAGTGGAGGAGGAGGAAGTTGAGGAGACAGTGGAGGAAGAGGAGGACAAGAACAGGAAAGCAGGAGGGAGGTCTCCTGACTAACAGCAGAGGGGACAGGGCTGAGCTGAGCTGAGCCGGGAGGGGCAGGGGACATAACATGCTGCAGGACAAGATGCTATCTGCTCTCTCAGCAACCTCACATCACATGCTAGGCTACTTACAGTATAGTACACCCTCCACTCTTTCACATCTGTCCAACTGGAGCGCACAGAGACACACTGTGTCTGAAAAGGTTACTAGCCGTCAAATAACTTTTTCTCCATCCTTGTTTCCTTAATTCCTCTCAAAGCCCATTGATGGAGAGGATCCAAGGTCCTTTATGCTAAATTACAGAGAACGCAAGGATCTGATAGCTAAATGTACCAGTAAGGTTTTCAGCCACAGACCTCTCCTCTCTCTCTCCACAGCCAAGAGCCCTCTCTCTATTTCTCTCTCTCTCTACAGCCAAGAGCCCTCTCTCTATTCCTCTCTCTCTCCACAGCCAAGAGCCCTCTCTCTAGTTCTCTCTCTCTTTCTCCACAGCCAATAGTCCTCTATCTCTCTCTCTCTCTCTATCTTTCTCCACAGCCAAGAGCCCTCTCTCTATTTCTCTCTCTCTCTCTCTACAGCCAAGAGCCCTCTCTCTATTCCTCTCTCTCTCCACAGCCAAGAGTTCTCTCTCTAGTTCTCTCTCTCTTTCTCCACAGCCAATAGTCCTCTCTGTATTTCTCTTTCTCTTTCTCCACATTTAATAGTCCTCTATCTCTCTCTCTCTCTTTCTCCACAGCCAAGAGCCCTCTCTGTATTTCTCTCTCTCTCTCCACAGCCAATAGTCCTCTATCTCTCTCTCTCTCTTTCTCCACAGCCAAGAGCCCTCTCTGTATTTCTCTCTCTCTTTCTACACAGCCAAGAGCCCTCTCTCTCTCTCTCTCTCTCCACAGCCAATAGTCCTCTATCTCTCTCTCTCTCTTTCTCCACAGCCAAGAGCCCTCTCTGTATTTCTCTCTCTCTTTCTCCACAGCCAAGAGCCCTCTCTGTATTTCTCTCTCTCTTTCTCCACAGCCAAGAGCCCTCTCTGTATTTCTCTCCCTCTTTCTCCACAGCCAAGAGCCCTCTCTGTATTTCTCTCTCTCTTTCTCCACAGCCAAGAGCCCTCTCTGTATTTCTCTCTCTCTTTCTCCACAGCCAAGAGCCCTCTCTGTATTTCTCTCTCTCTTTCTCCACAGCCAAGAGCCCTCTCTGTATTTCCCTCTCTCTTTCTCCACAGCCAAGAGCCCTCTCTGTATTTCTCTCTCTCTTTCTCCACAGCCAAGAGCCCTCTCTGTATTTCTCTCTCTCTTTCTCCACAGCCAATAGTCCTCTATCTCTCTCTCTCTCTTTCTCCACAGCCAAGAGCCCTCTCTGTATTTCTCTCTCTCTCTCTCTCCACAGCCAATAGTCCTCTATCTCTCTCTCTCTCTTTCTCCACAGCCAATAGTCCTCTCTGTATTTCTCTCTCTCTCTCCACAGCCAATAGTCCTCTATCTCTCTCTCTCCACAGCCAATAGTCCTCTATCTTTCTCTCTCTCCACAGCCAATAGTCCTCTATCTCTCTCTCTCTCCACAGCCAATAGTCCTCTATCTCTCTCTCTCTCCACAGCCAATAGTCCTCTATCTCTCTCTCTCTCCACAGCCAATAGTCCTCTATCTCTCTCTCTCTCCACAGCCAATAGTCCTCTCTCTCTCTCTCTCTCTCTCTCTCTCTCTCTCTCTCAATTCAATTCAAGGGGATTTATTGGCATGGGAAACATATATTAACATTGCCAAAGCAAGTGAAGTAGATAATATAAAAAAGTGAAATAAACAATAATAATTAACAGTAAACATTGCAGAAGTTCCGAAAGAATAAAGACATTTCAAATGTCATATTATGTCTATATACAGTGTTGTAATGATGTGCAAATAGTTCAAGTACAGGGAAAATAAATAAACATAAATATGGGTTGTATTTACAATGGTGTTTGTTCTTCACTGGTTGACCTTTTCTTGTGGCAACTGGTCACAAATCTTTCTGCTGTGATGGCACACTGTGGTATTTCACCCAGTAGATATGGGAGTTTATCCAAATTGGATTTGTTTTCGAATTCTTTGTGGATCTTTGTAATCTGAGGGAAATATGTGTCTCTAATATGGTCATACATTTGGCAGGAGGTTAGGAAGTGTAGTTCAGTTTCCAACTCATTTTGTGGGCAGTGAGCACATAGCCTGTCTTCTCTTGAGAGCCAGGTCTGCCTACGGTGGCCTTTCTCAATAGCTAGGCTATGCTCACTGAGTCTGTACATAGTCAAAGCTTTCCTTAAGTTTGGGTCAGTCACAGTGGTCAGGTATTCTGCCACTGAGTACTCTCTATCTATCTCTCTCTCTCTCTACCTGCCAGGAGATGTCTCTCTCTTTTCCTGTTGTCTGTCTGCTGTTCAGCGGAGCCCCAATTACTGAGGGCAGCTGGGCGCTGTTAGCGGCTTGCTACCCCAAGTCTCCCTCCCGTTAGCAGGGTATTAGCCACATAGTCAGCCAAGCTTAGCTGGATAATGGAGCTATGTATTTTAGATAAGATAATCTTTGAGAACTAACAAACACCAGAATAAAAACCAGTCAGTGAGAATCCAAAATTGGCATAGGGCCCCCATTGAATTTGTTATGTTTGAGTCACTCAGATAGCATAATGAAAAAATGTGTAGAATTGCAGGAAATTAGCTTTGAAACTGCCATTTTTCTCTCAGCCAAATGACAGAATGTGTTTTATTGCAGAAAACTAGCTTTAAAGCTGTCAAATGTTCTCTCTGCCCCATGGCAAAACGTGTAGAATTGCATGAAACTAGCTTTCAAACAGCAACATTTAGTCTCTGCAGCCAAGAGGAGGGCCTCTAAAACCGCACCATTGGCCACGCCCACTACAACTGCACTGCAGTCAAGCCCCAGACAGACCCTACCACTACTACAGACAGCATGTATAGCTGAACCTCAGAGGCTAGGTAATGCTGATAAAAGTAGCATGTTACTGTAATTGGTGAAGGGAAAGACCTAGACATAGCTTTAGAGCATGGCACTGACTGCATGTGTCCCTCTTCTCCCTGATGACGTCAGTGGTGACTGGTACCTGACGTTGTCGTGCTTCTGGATGTAGATCTTGTGAAACATCATGTCTTCCTGCTTGGCGTTAATGTCAGCTTTCATCTCCATGGCAACATGACGGGGAAGCACGGAGAGCAGGAGACGCTCCTGCAGAGCGAGAGAGGGATGGATGGAGGGCGAGAGAGACGGGGGGGATAGGGAAGACAGCAAGAGAGAAAGAGAGAATGAGAGAAAATCAGAGATAGGCAGGGGAGAGGGAGATAGAGGCAGGGGAGAGGGAGAGGGAGATATAGGCAAGGGAGAGAGAGAGAGAGGCAGGGGAGAGGGAGAGAGATATAGGCAAGGGAGAGAGAGAGAGAGAGAGAGAGAGAGAGAGGCAGGGGAGAGTGAGAGAGAGAGGCAGGGGAGAGGGAGAGAGAGAGAGGCAGGGGAGAGTGAGAGAGAGGCAGGGGGAGAGGGAGAGAGAGATAGGCAGGGGAGAGGGAGAGAGAGGCAGGGGAGAGGGAGAGAGAGATATAGGCAAGGGAGAGAGAGAGAGAGAGAGAGAGGCAGGGGAAAGGGAGAGAGAGATAAGCAGGGGAGAGGGAGAGAGAGAGAGGCAGGGGAGAGTGAGAGAGAGAGGCAGGGGATAGGGAGAGAGAGATAGGCAGGGGAGAGGGACAGAGAGAGAGGCAGGGGAGAGTGAGAGAGAGAGGCAGGAGAGAGGGAGAGAGAGATAGGCAGGGGAGAGGGTGAGAGAGATAGGCAGGGGAGAAGGAGAGAGAGAGAGGCAGTGGGAGAGGGAGGGGAGAGGGAAGAGAGGCAGGGGAGAGGGAAAGTGAGAGAGGCAGGGGAGAGAGAGAGAGAGGAAGGGGAGAGAGAGAGAGGCAGGGGAGAGTGAGAGAGAGAGGGAGGGGAGAGGGAGAGAGGCAGGGGAGAGGGAACGTGAGAGAGAGGGGCAGGGGAGAGGGAGAGGCAGGGGAGAGGGAGAGAGAGAGAGGCAGGGGAGAGGGAGAGTGTAGAGAGAAAAAGTACCAACCTGAGATTTAGTTCAGTAGAGTCAGTACACGAGACAGACAGTGAGACAGAGAAATGGAGAGGTGTTGATTTTGGCCTATCCCACAGGGGAAGACCTGGGTAATTGAGCACTCGAACGCATGGCTGCTCACCCCCTCTCTCTATCTCTCCATCCCTCTATTGCCATGACGCCCACGCCACAGTGACCCTATATGCTGAGAGATGTCATCACTGGCCGAAGAGTGTGGGCCAGCCCTTGATGTCATCTCCTTGGCTTGCATCCCAATTGGCACTCTATTCCTTATATATACTAGCCTCTGGTTAACATGTGAACACTATATATAGAATATGGTGCCATTTGGGACATAGCTCCTGTTCTGTTTACGCCGCAGCAGCCATGTGTGGGCGGGTGTTACCAAGGGGCTAGGATAGGCCACCAACCCCACACACACTCCTCTCACTTCCTGTCAATCCTAGCCAATTAGCTGCTGGTTATGAGTCGTATCCCACAACTGTCCCAGACTATGTTTGGAATATTTATTTCTCGCGCAGAATAGACTAGGTCAACTTTTGTAGTGTGGGGGATGGTAGATTGACATAGGATAGTGCTTTTGCTGTTCGTTAGGCCTACTCATCTTGTTGGATGAAGAAAAGTAAATGTGGACAGATCTTCCAATATCTTCCATATGCGCCTCGGAATAGGATAAAGACTCATGCAGTTGTGTCCCCGATATGTCTGTCTTCACTTGTAGCCTGTGAGAAAGACCCGATCACATGACTGAGAGTAATGTGAGAGGGGCATCGGCAGGCTGGTCACTGGCCGCAAAAGGCATGGATTTCTTAGGGGGTATTAATGCCACACAAAGGAGATGCAGCCGTGAAATACCGGGCAAGTGCTTGTCAAATTGTGAGTGAGAGACTGATGAAGTGTGTACAGCCTGTGTAAAAAAAACAAAGCAGAGCTCATGCATTTCATGCACCTTTTTTCAAATCCTCATTAGAGTCGCATCTTGCAGCCTTAGAATGTATTAGAAATCTAAACATATAGCCCAATGTTTGTATCACAACTAAAGTTACATAAATAAATTAAGCATATAGGAGTACCTGCTTCTATGTTAACCACTCAACATAGAGTAGCCGCATGTGCACACTCACTGAAATCATTTGAAGAAAATATACTTTCTATTTTATTCAGCTCTGCTCCACTGTATTCTTCATACTATAAAATAATATAAAATAATGCCATGGAATTCTAAGCAAATCTTGTCTGCTAAATGAACCAGTGTAGCCCACAGCCATATGGCATAGCCAGATCAGGACCTAACATAAGGACAACTCAAGAGGATGCTATTCTGTTCTTCTGAAGTAGACTACATTTTCTTCATATCATGTTTCTTTAGACCTGTCTAAAATAAATAATGGATGTATTGTGATGGTGTAGGCTTTATTACATGGATTTATTAGACTTTTTAACATGTAGATGATCCAAAGGTCTGCATCAGTGGCTTGTAATATACAGTATGTGCAGAAGACAGGAGATGCTAAATGTGTTTATATTAATTAAAGGTCAATTACCATGAGACTGGCAGTTATTTGCTTGACAATCCCTGGCTGACAAAATTTCATGACCGCCACCACCCTACTGTCACCATTCATCTAGTGACTGTGAAGACCGCGCTTATGATGGGTAACTAACAAAGCATATGGCACTTGGTAGTAGCTACTCACATTAGGCATGAATCTGACTATGAACAGGACTGGAGTTGCCCTTCCCTGGTCTATAGAGAGCAGAAGCCAAAGGTTCCTTACGGTAACTCAGACGTTGGTTACTAGGTTATTGGGAAATATATGCATTTCATTTAATTAATTAACTGTATTTCGAAAGCCCTTTTTACATCAGCAGTAACTCGGCCTAACTATGTCAAGTCATTTACTGCCTGTGGTTACACCACAGTACCTGCTGCTGGTTCTCCCTCTGTGAGTGGAGGCGAGCCTGTATGCATTCCCTGGTCTCCTGGAAGGCTTGTCTCTGGGAGCCCTCGGCTGGGTAGTGGGTACACACGCCAACGATGTTAGTACAGGAGAAGATCAGGACGTTGGACACTATCTGAAAAGGGGAGGAAGAGATGGAGAGAGATTGACAGAGGGAGAGGAAGGGTGAGGAGGAATAGAAGAAGAGAGAGAAAAGAGAGTGCTTGTCACAGATCCCTCCAGAACTGTCATTACGCACATCTGGTCCCTATTCCATTGATTAGTAATTGCATAAGTGTGCCCTCTGTTCACCACTGTCCTGTCGATTATTGCTCCAATGTCCGTTGGTCGTGTGAGTACCTGTGCTGTGTTGTTTTGGCATTTGTGCCGTGTGTATTGCGGAGATGATTACGGGTCTCGCCCCGTGTGGTATCATCGTGCGTTTGTGTATTTATTCAAGGTAATCCTCGCTCTGTTGTTTGAGTCTCAACCCTGTGTTTTGTATACATGTTTGTTTGGTCTTCGTCCCCGTGCCTTTACATGGCGCGCTGTAATGTGGGTCCATAAAAACCCTTATCAAGCATTCCTACGCCTGTCTCCCGATCCCTTCATACCAACGTGACAGTGTTCAATAAATGGTGTGATAGATCCCCTCCACAACTAATTCCGTTAAATGACAGACTTTCATCTCTGTGTGAGATTTGACGTACAAGCCAAATGTATCCCCCGTTACCACATTCCCATAAATGGTCATTGTGTTTGTCTACTGTCCAAATAACTTAAATTGTACAGATAACAAAATAGGCCAAGAGATTGATGGGAGAGAAATAGAGAGAGAGGGTAGAGAGAGAGAGGGTAGAGAGAGAGAGGGTAGAGAAAGAGAGGGTAGAGAGAAAGAGGGTAGAGAAAGAGAGAGAGGAGAGAGAGAGAGGGAGAGCAGTTTGGTTCATGCTATTCAGCCTGCTGGAGCACCATTCATACTTGTTGAGTGGAGAGTGAGGGGCCTTCAGTTTCCCTGCTCTCCTCTGTTCTGGGTTGGAATAGGAGCAGGACAGTGCATCTAAACTCCCTCTTAACACTGTCTGACCGTCTGCTATCAAATGACACCCTCTTCTCTACCTAGTGCACTACTTTTGAAGAGAGCCCTATGGGTAGTGCACTAAATAGGGAATAGGATGCCATTTGGAATGAAGCCTGTCTTGTCTGTCTGCTGTCAGGTGCACCAGGACATACACACCACTATTCTCAGCTGAACCGAACTGTACTCCTGCAGACATATCTCCAACCAGAATAACCCAAATTGCACACTGAGCACAGGCGGGCGTGCGTGCGTGCGTGTGTGTGTGTGCGCGAGCGTGATGGTGTGTGTGCGTCTGAGAGTGCATGTCTGTCCAACTATGTAGGAAAGCATTATCCTCACTTAGGGAAATGGGTCTGTCAGATAGAGAAAGCATTATCTTCACTGAGAAAAATGGGTCTGTCAGATAGAGAAAGCATTATCTTCACTGAGAAAAATGGGTCTGTCAGATAGAGAAAGCATTATCCTCACTGAGGGAAATGGGTCTGTCAGATAGAGAAAGCATTATCTTCACTGAGAAAATGGGTCTGTCAGATAGAGAAAGCATTATCCTCACTGAGGGAAATGGATCTGTCAGATAGAGAAAGCATTATCTTCACTGAGAAAATGGGTCTTTCAGATAGAGAAAGCATTATCCTCACTGAGGGAAATGGGTCTGTCAGATAGAGAAAGCATTATCCTCACTGAGGGAAATGGGTCTTTCAGATAGAGAAAGCATTATCTTCACTGAGAAAAATGGGTCTGTCAGATAGAGAAAGCATTATCCTCACTGAGGGAAATGGGTCTGTCAGATAGAGAAAGCATTATCTTCACTGAGAAAAATGGGTCTTTCAGATAGAGAAAGCATTATCCTCCCTCACTGAGGGAAATGGGTCTGTCAGACAGAGAAAGTATTGAGAGTACCCTATTATACAATGGGTGGGTCTAATCCTGGATGCTGATTGGTTAAAACCACATTCCAGGCTGTGTCTATTCCACAAGTTACCACCAGCTAAATCTATGATGTTAAAATGCCTATTTACTCTGTTCCATCTGACTGTGCAATCCCCTGTCTCATCAGCCCAGCCAGACAATTTATAGACTTGATCTCCACTATAAAAAGCATCTAGACATTATCTTCCATTTCTTTTAAACTAGTAATTGGTTTTCAACAGCAGAGATTTATAAACCTTGTTGCCTGTCTCTCCGACATTTGCAACATTGTTTCAATATTGAAATTGGATCTCCTGCTGTCCTATGGTAATGAACGTGTCAGGAGTTGGGATGAGACAGACAGGCTGGCAGCTTTTCTCAGCCAGTCGAAATCATGAATCAGCAAAATGTTTATTAATGTACTGTATACAAAGAACTGTCAATAGAAAAACACGAAATAGAGCTGGTTTGCTGTCATTACAGATTTAGTTTGAAGTGATTGTGCCAGCTGTGTAGTTGGCTATCTCTTCTCAATAGTGGCCTGCCGAGAGAGCAAATGTTCTGTGCCAGGCGAAAATTGCACATCATTATAATGCTCATTGTTATGGATGTATCCAAAACAAATCACTAGAAGACTGTGTTAGCCAAAGTTGCCTAGCTACAAGCAAGGGATAGGAACATCCAGCCATCATGGCAATGGAACATTTAGACTTAATGACTGGGTCGCGTCTCTGGCAACCGAACCGATAGAACAAACGACCAGCCGGCTTGGGTAGCAACCCTAGACTTGTGTCGAAACTATATCTTGTGGAAGAATTAAATAGTATAAATAAATTCATAAAAATAAAGTTTTTAATTCAAATATGACAATCATTATTTGAATATGTTGGTAACCCATTGAATAAAAGTGATAAACCCCTCAAAGCCGGTGTTTGGAGGATATATTGGCACCGGCCAATATAGATACATTGGTTCCTCCTTTAAAAGTTGCGTCATACTGCGGCACAACTTGCGGGCTGCTGCTGCATTCTGTGGCATGTTTCACAGAAACCACATATGGATTAAAACAGAGAATCAGCAGCTGAGACACTCACACCGATGGCATGTCCAATAACAAACAAACAAACAAAATGCACAAAAATAACATGTCAATAATCTATTAGTGAGGTCTTGAGACTTCAGAGAAATGGCGGGGTGGAGTGGGATAAGACGGAGGAATAGATGGATATGATGAGGCTTGGAGTATAACAAAACGGCTGAAAAGAAAAGAGAGAGAGAAATATAAATAGAGAGAGAAATAGAGACAGAGAGATGGAGAAAGAGAGCGAGACACATAGAGACCAGAGGGACAAGGCAAGAAGGGCCTACTATGCCATCAAAACAAACGTAACATTTTACTTCCCAATTAGGATCTGGCTAAAAATACTTGAATCAGTTATAGAACCTATTGCCCTTTATGGTTGTGAGGTCTGGGGTCCACTCACCAACCAAGAATTCATAAAATGGGACAAACACCAAATTGAGGCTGCATGCAGAATTATGCAAAAACACCATGTACATACTCAGTAAGCATTGCCTTGCTATTGAGAGAGGCTGCCATAGCCTGTCTTCTCTTGAGAGCCAGGCATGCCTATGTGCGCACTGCCGACAAAATGAGATAGAAACTGAGCTTCACTTCCTAACCTCCTGCCAAATGTATGACCATATTAGAGAAATATATTTCCCTCTGATTACACAACCCACAAATAATTAGAAAACAACAAGATTTGTGACCTGTTGCCGCAAGAAAAGGGCAACCAGTGAAGAACAAACACCATTGTAAATCAAATCCATATTTATGTTTATTTATTTTCCCTATTGTACTTTAACTATTACCTACTGAGAGAGTTTTCATCTATATTCTCTGTCGCTGTTTACATACTACCACAGTCAGAGGCTGGCACTAAGACGGCATTGAATGAGCTGTATTCCGCCATAAGCAAACAAGAAAACGCTCGCCCAGAGGCGGCACTCCTAGTAGCCGGGGACTTTCATCCTCAATGAAATTATAAAAAATACAGACAACAAAGTCCAATTGGCTATACTAAAACTCTTTACCATCATCCTTAGCTCGATGCATCTTCCCCAATATTTGAAACTAACAACAGCAACCTTGGGAAAATCCTCTGCATTATCATAAACAGCAGACTCGTACATTTCCTCAGTGAAAACAATGTACTGAGCAAAATGTCATCAAATGTTACCAAATTATCGTACGGCAGACCACATATTCACCCTGCACACCCTAATTGACAAACAAACAAACCAAAACAAAGGCAAAGTCTTCTCATGCTTTGTTGATTTCGAAAAAGCCTTTGACTCAATTTGGCATGAAGGTCTGCAATACAAATTGATGGAAAGTGGTGTTGGGGGGAAAACGTACAACATTATAAAATCCATGTACACAAACAACAAGTGTGCTGTTAAAATAGGCAAAAAAACACACACATTTCTTCCCACGGGGCCGTGGGGTGAGACAGGGACACATCTTAAGCCCAACCCTATTCAACATATATATCAACGAATTAGGGAGGGCACTAGAAAAGTCTGCAGCACCCGGCCTCACCCTACTAGAATCTAAAGTCAAATGTCTACTGTTTGCTGATGATCTGGTGCTTCTGTCACCAACCAAGGAGGGCCTACAGCAGCACCTAGGTGTTCTGCACAGATTCTGCCAGACCTGGGCCCTGACAGTAAATCTCAGCAAGACAAAAATAATGGTGTTCCAAAAAAGGTAGTGTTAATGGTGTTTCAAAAGCGATTCCCAAACCTTCCATAACAAAGCCATCACCTACAGTGAGATGAACTTGGAGAAGAGTCCCCTAAGCAAGCTGGTCCTGGGGCTCTGTTCACAAACACAAACACACCCCACAGAGCCCCAGGACAGCAACACAATTAGACCCAACCAAATCATGAGAAAACAAAAAGATAATTAGTTGGCACATTGGAAAGAATTAACAAAAAAACTGAGCAAACTACAATGCTATTTGGCCCTAAACAGAGAGTACACAGTGGCAGAATATCTGACCAATGTGACTAACCCAAACTTAAGGAAAGCTTTGATTATGTACAGACTCAGTGAGCATAGCCTTGCTATTGAGAAAGGCCTCCGTAGGCAGACTGTCACACTCTGACCATTATTTGCGTTGTTTGTTTCTATGTTTTGTTGGTCAGGGTGTGATATGAGTGGGCATTCTATGTTGCATGTCTAGTTAGTCTGTTTCTATGTGTTTTGGCCTGATATGGTTCTCAATCAGTGGCAGGTGTTTGTCGTTGTATCTGATTGGGAACCATATTTAGGTAGCCTGTTTTGTATTGTGGTTCGTGGGTTATTGTCTATGTTATGTTGCTTGTTAGCACAGTGTTTCTTTAGCAGTTACGTTCGTCTTGTTAGTTTGTTTGTTTGTTTTAGTGTACTTCGTGTTTTTTCTGTCTTTTCATTAAATCATGCATTCACATCACGCTGCGCTTTGGTCTACTCAATACGACGATTGTGACACAGACCGGGCTCTTAAGAGAAGACAGGCTATGTGCACATTGCCCACAAAATGAGGTGGACACTGAGCTGCACTTCCTAACCTCCTGCCAAATGTATGACCATATTAGAGACACATATTTCCCTCAAATTACACAGCTCCACAAAGAAAACAAACCCAATTTTGATAAACTCTACTGGGTGAAATACCAGTGTGCCATCACAGCGGCAAGATTTGTGACCTGTTGCCGCAAGAAAAGGTCAACCAGTGAAGAACAAACACCATCATAAATACAACCCATATTTATGCATATTTATTTTCCCTTTTGTACTTGAACCATTTGTACATCGTTACAACACTGTATATATATATATATAGTTGAATTCCGAAGTTTACATACACCTTAGCCAAATACATTTCAACTCAGTTTTTCACAATTCCTGATATTTAATCCTAGTAAAAATTCGCTGTCTTAGATCAGTTAGGATCACCACTTTATTTTAAGAAATGTGAAATGTCAGGATAATAGTAGAGAGAAGGATTTATTTAAGCTTTTATTTCTTTCATCACATTCCCAGTGGGTCAAAAGTTTACATACACTCAATTAGTATTTGGTAGCATTGCCTTTAAATTGTATAACTTGGGTCAAACGTTTCGGGTAGCCTTCCACAAGCTTCCCACAATAAGTTGGTTGAATTTTGGCCCATTCCTCCTGACAGAGCTGCTGTAACTGAGTCAGGTTTGTAGTCCTCCTTGCTCTCACACACTTTTTCAGTTCTTGCCACAACATTTCTATAGGATTGAGGTCAAGGCTTTGTGATTGCCACTCCAATACCTTTACTTTGTTGTCCTTAAGCCATTTTGCCACAACTTTGAAAGTATGCTTGGGGTCATTGTCCATTTGGTAGACCCATTTGCGACCAAACTTTAACTTCCTGACTGATGTCTTGAGATGTTGCTTCAATATAGCCACATAATTTTACTCCCTCATGATGCCATCTATTTTATGAAGTGCACCAGTCCCTCCTGCAGCAAAGCACCCTCACAACATGATGCTGCCACCCTCGTGCTTCACGGTTGGGATGGTGTTCTTCCGCCTTTTAACATATTTTTCCCATGCCAGTAAAGCCCCTTGAATTCTGTGTTCTGCCCCTGAACAAGGCAGTCAACCCACTGTTCCTAGGCCGTCATTGAAAATAAGAATTTGTTCTTACAGTTTTTCTCTATTGCTAAAACACTATAATCCATTGGCTGAACAAAGTTCTCAGTTGCCTGGACTCATTTAGCTAATTATGCAGTCAATACCTTAAACCATTTCACATGGTAAAACACAATTTGCAGATCTCACTTAGACTTTTCAGCAAAACTCTAAACACATTCTCATTCTCAAAACACATTCTGCACTCTAATGCACATGTCATCCATACTGGTAAACACAAGTGGCAACAATCAAATACAAATAGAGAACATATGTCATTGATTGAACACAACCACTCAAAATTGATTTAACCTGTTTCAAATGATGTGACACAACCAATATAAGCCAGTACAGAGAGCAAACAGGTTGTTGAAGGTGGGAAGGAGAAAGTCTGAGAATGGATACTGTAGTACAGTGCATTGTAGGCTGTATACTGTACAATGGATGAATTGTATGGCCCTGAACATTGTGCTTTCCATTTATTAACAGTACTGACTGCTCAATAGATTTTGACTGGTTGCAGGTTCATATCAAGAAAGAACAAGAATTAGAATATCACAGACAAAGGGGTAGAAGGAGGAGGAAGAACAAAAAACAAAATTGCAAAGAGCAAAGCAGAGTAGTAATTTCTGATCAATTTTGAACACGTTTTCGTTCATCAAAGGACAATGACGGAAAAATATGAATAGTTTTTTAGATTAAAAATGTACTTCTCCCTGAGAATTGTATGTTTTGAACAATGTGTTTTCTATTCTTCGGTGTATTGTTTACTGACTGCTTGAGAGTGCATATCATTTTGATCACTTTGTTTATGATTTGAGAGCAGTGTTTGATTTTGAACACAGGTAAAACTGTTTTGAGGCGAATGTTTCATTTTGCAAGAGGAGTCAGAGGTTATGTAAATAGTGCTTGAAGATGACGTTTTGTGTTTAATGTTTTCAGGAAATGGAGCAAGGTTTCAGAAATGGTGTTTTATCAATTGAGAAAACTGTAACTGACTTGCCTATTTAAATAAAGGTAAAATAAAACATTTAATTGAGAGAGAGAGAGAGAGAGGATGAAAGTACACGCACAGAGAGATCAATACAGGTGAAGAAATGGGAGACAGAAGAACCCAAAGACCCTGAAGCGGTTGATCTGTTTTTTTGTTGCTCTAAACAGGAAGGTGTATTAAAAGCTATGTGAAGCTGCATTGACCCCTGACCATATAAATACATAATGGCACTCTGGAGGTCAATGAGATAAACCCCAGCTATTACAGGGGAACCCCATGAGACCTCAGTTTGGCTGGGGGAAATATCCTGGCCCAACTCAGCAGCATTATTAATCTATCTATAGAAGAAAACAGAAGAAATTCAATGAAAACCCAAGAAAATGCGTTGTAGACAACATGAGGAGGGTAAGTGATCCAGTTCTGAGCAGCAGATACGGTCATGTGGATCCTACACAGAGCAAGAAAAGGCCTTGTGATTGCCACTCCCTACTACTGAGATATCTAACCCAGCCCAATACTAGTGGTTGTAGGCCAGTAGTGAAGACAGACCAGGGCCAGGCTGAGGCAGGCCTGGAGCCAGTCCAGAGGAACTTATTCCTCCCTCTCTCCCTCCCCTCCGTCCGTCCGTCCGTCCGTCCGTGTTACGTGCAGAGTGAACACAGTGGGTGTAACAGTAAAGAACTGCCAGAGAGCTCAGAGTTGGAACTTTCATACAGCCTTCCGGTGACATCAGTACATGTTTACCTCCTGTTCGAATATGGCCATGATGAATCCTAATAGCTTATGTAGCCACACTTTAAACAATGTATTTATTTTTATTTTTAATTTGACCCCCTTTTCTCCCCAATTTTCGTGGTATCCAATTGTTAGTAGCTACTATCTTGTCTCATCGCTACAACTCCCATACGAGCTCGGGAGAGAAAAAGGTTGTCAAAAAAGTCATGCGTCCTCCGAAACACAACCCAACCAAGCCGCACTACTTCTTTAACACAGTGCGCATCCAACCCGGAAGCCAGCCACACCAATGTGTCGGAGGAAACACCGTGCCCCTGGCGACTTTGGTTAGCGTGCACTGCGCCCGGCCCAACACAGGAGTCACTAGTGCGCGATGGGACAAGGATATCCCTACCGGCGCAGTGCACGATAACTGTAAAACATTAGTTCACAGATAGTTTATAAACCTGTAATAATAGAATTTAGGGTTTGTTCTCAAATTGGCTTTGTTAAAATCTCCAGCTACAATAAATGCAGCCTCAGGATATATGGTGTCAGGAAAACAACCTCTCACTCAACGTCAACAAAACAAAGGAGATGATCGTGGACTTCAGGAAACAGCAGAGGGAGCACCCCCCTATCCACATCGACAGCAGTGGAGAAGGTGGAAAGTTTTAAGTTCATTGGCGTACACATCAAGGACAAACTGAAATGGTCCACCCACACAGACAGTGTTGTGAAGAAGGCGCAAAAACCTCAAAAAAGACATTGAGAAACCTATCCAACGAAAAACATAGAGACCCAGAAAACCTGAGCCTACGTGTTCACTATGGTGAATCACTAAAACAATACAGAAATACACTACGGAAAACCTGAGCCTACGTGTTCACTATGGTGAATCACTAAAACAATACAGAAATACACTACGGAAAACCTGAATCACTAAAACAATACAGAAATACACTACGGAAAACCTGAGCCTACGTGTTCACTATGGTGAATCACTAAAACAATACAGAAATACACTACGGAAAACCTGAGCCTACGTGTTCACTATGGTGAATCACTAAAACAATACAGAAATACACTACGGAAAACCTGAGCCTACGTGTTCACTATGGTGAATCACTAAAACAATACAGAAATACACTACGGAAAACCTGAGCCTACGTGTTCACTATGGTGAATCACTAAAACAATACAGAAATACACTACGGAAAACCTGAGCCTACGTGTTCACTATGGTGAATCACTAAAACAATACAGAAATACACTACGGAAAACCTGAGCCTACGTGTTCACTATGGTGAATCACTAAAACAATACAGAAATACACTACGGAAAACCTGAGCCTACGGAAAACGTGTTCACTATGGTGAATCACTAAAACAATACAGAAATACACTCACGGAAAACCTGAGCCTACGTGTTCACTATGGTGAATCACTAAAACAATACAGAAAATACACTACGTGTTCACGGAAAACCTGAGCCTACGTGTTCACGTGTTCACTATGGTGAATCACTAAAACAATACAGAAATACACTACGGAAAACCTGAGCCTACGTGTTCACTATGGTGAATCACTAAAACAATACAGAAATACACTACGGAAAAAGAAAGAACAGCATGTCAGAAATAAGCTCAATGTAATTAAAGAATCCATAGGCTCTAAGCACGTCTGGGAAAATTGGAAAACACTAAACAAACTTCAATGCGGCATTGAAGACGTATTGTATTTCACCGACAGCTAGACCGATGAGCAGTTGACAAACTCTGCTGTAACTCTGCATACAGTGAACTCAAGTATACTATACATTCTCAACCTGATGACTGTCATTTAACCCCATAATTCATGCTGGGCAACACATGGGACAACGTCAGCATCAGAGCTTAAAATGGCCGTTAAATGACAGTCATCAGGTTGAGGATGTATAGTGGAGAATGGTTTGATATGGCCTAAATGTGCATCCCTATGGTGTGCTACACTCCTAAGTCAACACAATGAAGTGCATTGTGTGCTAAAATAAATGCAAGTCATGTGCAGGCCAGGCAGCTTGCTGCTTATTGTGAGCTACAGTACACATCGCTGTGAAGTGCCACATGTTACCGTCATATAATATCCCATAATGCTCTCATGTGTAAGGCAAGTATGCTGCCTTTTGGTGAAGTACATTTAAAAAATGTGCAGTATATGGAATTTTATATTTTTCATTTGGCAAAAGACCCATCAGATGTCCTACTGAAACATCTCATTCAGTTCATGTGATGATATGCTAGAACTCAACTAAATCGGAGCATGAGGTCTGATACCAACAGGTTCAGAGACAGCTACTATCTACAAGCCATCAGACCGCTGAACATTTGAACTGAAATGACCACCTGATCTGAATCGCCACACACACACACACACACACACACACACTACAGACACACCACAGCTTCTGCTATCTTATTATGATTGCTTAATACTACATAATTTAAACATTAAACACCCCCATCCCCCCCATCCCCAAAACACATGTAAATATTGGGACTATAAATGGTGCCTTTCTGTATTACACTGATGCTAAAATGTTTATTCTATTCTACTGAGCCATTTACTTTATGTTCATATTGACATATTTTATTATTTATTATTGTTGTTGAATTTCATTGCATTTCATGTGTATCCTGTACATATGACTAATAAAACCTGAAACTTGAACAGAATTCATGTTCTAACTTTTTGTGATGGTGAGAAACAGTATTCAACTGTCAATTATATAGAATTACTGGGCCCTAATCATGTTGATCCAAACTAGCTCTCAGACTGAAGAATATCTCTAGAACATTGGAACATCCACCTGGGAATAGATGATAATATACAGAAATGAATGACATTCCTCATCTTCAGGCTGACAGTATTTATTCATTTATAGGGGACAGTGTACATTAATCAACATCAATACTACAATAATGCAACATCCATGTAAATGTGCCGGTGTTAGACAAAGCTAATGTGCACCTGCAGTCCCTGGGCAGGTAAGGGCCTTTACACAGCCACAATACAAATACAAATACTCACTAAAACAATAAAAAATACAACCACATAACATCCACTACAATATGATTATAACTACAACAACTTATTCGTAATAAAAACACTGTAGCATCAACTGTAGCAAAGTGCATCTCCAAACATAAAGTGTGACATAGTGAAAAGAGAGGGTGGGTATTCTCTATGTGGGTATCCCCCCCAAAAACAGCATTTTCTTCAAATGTGACATGAGTTTGACCTGTTCTACATTAGCCAGCGCAGTAGATTTAACAAGAGAGTGTAAATGGATGAGTTTGACCTGTTCTACATTAGCCAGCGCAGTAGATTTAACAAGAGAGTGTAAATGGATGAGTTTGACCTGTTCTACATTAGCCAGCGCAGTAGATTTAACAAGAGAGTGTAAATGGATGAGTTTGACCTGTTCTACATTAGCCAGCGCAGTAGATTTAACAAGAGAGTGTAAATGGATGAGTTTGACCTGTTCTACATTAGCCAGCGCAGTAGATTTAACAAGAGAGTGTAAATGGATGAGTTTAACCTGTTCTATATTAGATTTAACAAGAGAGTGTAAATGGATGAGTTTGACCTGTTCTACATTAGCCAGCGCAGTAGATTTAACAAGAGAGTGTAAATGGATGAGTTTGACCTGTTCTACATTAGATTTAACAAGAGAGTGTAAATGGATGAGTTTGACCTGTTCTACATTAGCCAGCGCAGTAGATTTAACAAGAGAGTGTAAATGGTTGAGTTTGACCTGTTCTACATTAGCCAGCGCAGTAGATTTAACAAGAGAGTGTAAATGGATGAGTTTGACCTGTTCTACATTAGATTTAACAAGAGAGTGTAAATGGATGAGTTTGACCTGTTCTACATTAGCCAGCGCAGTAGATTTAACAAGAGAGTGTAAATGGATGAGTTTGACCTGTTCTACATTAGCCAGCGCAGTAGATTTAACAAGAGAGTGTAAATGGATGAGTTTGCACTGAATCATGCATTCCCTTGAATCTATTAGCACTGCAATGCTTCAGACTGAGGCTAAATTTGTCCATTTATTTATAAAACACACACACACACGCACACGCACACACACCACAAAGCACTTCTGTTCCTGGTTATATCAGCATCCTAACTTTTAGGATGCTGATATAGGAACGTGGATGCTTTTAGGATGCTGATATAGGAACGTGGATGCTTTTAGGATGCTGATATAGGAACGTGGATGCTTTTAGGATGCTGATTTAGGAACGTGGATGCTTTTAGGATGCTGATATAGGAACGTGGATGCTTTTAGGATGCTGATATAGGAACGTGGATGCTTTTAGGATGCTGATATAGGAACGTGGATGCTTTTAGGATGCTGATATAGGAACGTGGATGCTTTTAGGATGCTGATGTAGGAACGTGGATGCTTTTAGGATGCTGATATAGGAACGTGGATGCTTTTAGGATGCTGATTTAGGAACGTGGATGCTTTTAGGATGCTGATATAGGAACGTGGATGCTTTTAGGATGCTGATTTAGGAACGTGGATGCTTTTAGGATGCTGATATAGGAACGTGGATGCTTTTAGGATGCTGATATAGGAACGTGGATGCTTTTAGGATGCTGATATAGGAACGTGGATGCTTTTAGGATGCTGATTTAGGAACGTGGATGCTTTTAGGATGCTGATTTAGGAACGTGGATGCTTTTAGGATGCTGATATAGGAACGTGGATGCTTTTAGGATGCTGATTTAGGAACGTGGATGCTTTTAGGATGCTGATATAGGAACGTGGATGCTTTTAGGATGCTGATATAGGAACGTGGATGCTTTTAGGATGCTGATATAGGAACGTGGATGCTTTTAGGATGCTGATATAGGAACGTGGATGCTTTTAGGATGCTGATTTAGGAACGTGGATGCTTTTAGGATGCTGATATAGGAACGTGGATGCTTTTAGGATGCTGATATAGGAACGTGGATGCTTTTAGGATGCTGATTTAGGAACGTGGATGCTTTTAGGATGCTGATATAGGAACGTGGATGCTTTTAGGATGCTGATATAGGAACGTGGATGCTTTTAGGATGCTGATATAGGAGCGTGGATGCTTTTAGGATGCTGATTTAGGAACGTGGATGCTTTTAGGATGCTGATTTAGGAACGTGGATGCTTTTAGGATGCTGATATAGGAACGTGGATGCTTTTAGGATGCTGATTTAGGAACGTGGATGCTTTTAGGATGCTGATTTAGGAACGTGGATGCTTTTAGGATGCTGATTTAGGAACGTGGATGCTTTTAGGATGCTGATATAGGAACGTGGATGCTTTTAGGATGCTGATATAGGAACGTGGATGCTTTTAGGATGCTGATTTAGGAACGTGGATGCTTTTAGGATGCTGATATAGGAACGTGGATGCTTTTAGGATGCTGATATAGGAACGTGGATGCTTTTAGGATGCTGATATAGGAACGTGGATGCTTTTAGGATGCTGATTTAGGAACGTGGATGCTTTTAGGATGCTGATTTAGGAACGTGGATGCTTTTAGGATGCTGATATAGGAACGTGGATGCTTTTAGGATGCTGATTTAGGAACGTGGATGCTTTTAGGATGCTGATATAGGAACGTGGATGCTTTTAGGATGCTGATTTAGGAACGTGGATGCTTTTAGGATGCTGATATAGGAACGTGGATGCTTTTAGGATGCTGATTTAGGAACGTGGATGCTTTTAGGATGCTGATTTAGGAACGTGGATGCTTTTAGGATGCTGATATAGGAACGTGGATGCTTTTAGGATGCTGATTTAGGAACGTGTTCCTAAATCACAGCTCTATCTTGTGTTCCCATTTCCACAAACACTTTGTCATGTGACACGCTATGAAATCAATGACGTGACCACCACAATGGAGGATCCAATTACATTTTTTCTCAATTGCTAAAACACTAAAACCCTGAACAAAGTTCTCAGTTGCCTGGACTCATTTGCTGATATAGGAACGTGGATGCTTTAGGATGCTGATTTAGGAACGTGTTCCTAAATCACAGCTCTATCTTGTGTTCCCATTTCCACAAACACTTTGTCATGTGACACGCTATGAAATCAATGACGTGACCACCACAATGGAGGATCCAATTACATTTTTTCTCAATTGCTAAAACACTAAAACCCTGAACAAAGTTCTCAGTTGCCTGGACTCATTTAGCTAATTATGCAGTCTGATGTCAATACCCTAAACCATTTCACATGGTAAAACACAATTTGCAGATCTCACTTATACTTTTCAGCAAAACTCTAAACACATTCTCATTCTCAAAACACATTCTGCACTCTAATGCACATGTCATCCATACTGGTAAACACAAGTGACAACAATCAAATACAAATAGAGAACATATGTCATTGATTGAACACAACCACTCAAAATTGATTTAACCTATTTCAAATGATGTGACACAACCAATGTAAGCCAGTTCAGAGAGCAAACAGGTTGTTGAAGGTGGGAAGGAGAAAGTCTGAGAATGGATACTGTAGTACAGTGCATTGTAGGCTGAATGCTGTACAATGGACAAATTATATGGCCCTGAACATTGTGCTTTCCATTTATTAAGAGAGAAATGTCGGTGGAAATGCCTTTTTGCACAAATATTGATATAATAACCATCATATCAAAGTAAACTTGGAGTCACGTGATGACATGGTGAGTGGTCCTCCCACTACGATTCGGGAAACCATACCATTTAGGCTACAGATTAAATACATGATCATGAATTACACAGGGTGGTGAAAGTGCACGGTGACCTTGACGCTCCATTTCAATAAATATCAATGGTCTTATTCTGTTGACTTGATGATCGATGCTTGACTGCTGTTTGACAGATAAACATATTCTCACTGTTATCCATAATAATCTCATCATGTAGACTAGCCTATCCGCACGGTACCTTCACATTTAGGGTGCACGTGCCAAGGCCAGAGTAGGTACAGCTGCTATTTTACTAAACTGTTTTCGTAAACTGTTGAAAATGCCATGTAAACACATTGAACTTCAGATTTTGGGGGGTTTGATTTAAGCGAAAAAGTATATTTTGTGTGTACTATGTCATCACACACTGATTTGTATCCACAACAAGTCTGTTTGGTGGAAACACACCACTGGTGGGGAAATGCCTATATTTTCTTTATGTGGATTTTAGAATATTTGCAAGAATATATGTCTCCAATTGGATGGAAACCTAGCTATTGTCACATTCTCTTATTTTGTCATAAAGCATTGTTGTTAGCTTTTTTTTGTCAGATGTATTTTGGCAAATTATCTAACGGTACTTAGCTAACTAATTTAGCTTGCTACCAGAGGTTAATATACATATTTTATAAAAATTAACGTTAGCTAGCTAGCCACCCGGCGAGATGAGGTTTGAATAGCTAGCTAGGTTGTTTGATAACTGAGCAAGCTAACGTGCTAGCTAAATCAAACTGATAATTCTATATAGCTAGCAGCTAACAATAGCTACACATGTTAACAGAGTTTAGATATACTGGTAGCAAGCCAAGGTGAACTGAAGTATCTAGCTACCTAACTAGCGTTACATCCTGTTAACAGAGTTATCTAAAAATAGTACAATTTCTATATCAAGTGTCAACTCCCTTCATATGGAACATGTATATCAAATACATTTCTGAAAGGGCTACTGTGTCTAAACATGCAATATCGGCAATTGATTCAATCCTAGCTATAGGATTGGGGGCCAATGGGATGACAATATCATTGTTATACTTTACTTTAATACAAAATATCTTGTATGCCAAACTAAAGCCTTTAAATTGAGCTTTTCTCCTATGGGTACCGAATGCACCTTTATAATGCTCATGACATGCCATGTGACACAAGAGACTCTGGCTGAGCCCCTCAAGTCATAAATGTCGAATTCTGACTCACACCTTTGAAGAAGAAAGGTGGGGGTACCCACCAGCACAACCAAACACCGAACAGAAGAAAAAGCATTTAACATTTTTCATCTCCCTACCCACATCAAAAAAAGAAGAGAACAGAGACTCAAAGCCATTTCATATATAGCCCCCTTTGCAAACACCAGCCACATGGGGCACAGTGGGCTCTGGAGAGCTTTGATGTCAACAGCTAGCACTCAAATCCAATTTCCTCCCACATATAGGGACCCTAATAAGAAACAAATGTATTTGTTAAAAGACGGCAGGTACAATATATATACAAAAGTATGTGGACACCCCTTCAATTTAGTGGATTTGGCTATTTCAGTCACACCAGCTGCTGACAGGTGTATACATTTGAGCATACAACCATGCAATCTCCATAAACAAACATTGGCAGTAGAATGGCTTTACTGAAGATCTCAGTAACTTTCAACATGACACCGTCATAGAATGTCACCTTCCAACAAGTCAGTTCGTCAAATTTTTGCTCTGCTAGAGCTGCCCTGGTCAACTGTAAGTGCTGTTATTGTGAAGTGGAAACGTCTAGGAGCTCAGCCACGAAGTGGTAGGCCACACAAGCTTACAGAATGGGACCACCGAGTGCTGAAGTGCTGAAATGGTATGTCTTCGGGTTGCAACACTCACTACCGAGTTCCAAACTGCCTCTAGAAGCAACGTCGGAACAAGAACTGTTAGTGGGAAGCTTCATGAAATGGGTTTCCATGGACGAGCCTAAGATCACCATGCGCAAAGCCAAGCGTTGGCTGGAGTGGTGTAAAACTAGGCACCTTTGGACTCTGGAGCAGTGGAAACACATTCTCTGGAGTGATAAATCACACTTCACCATCTGGCAGTCGGACGGATGAATCTGGGTTTGGCGGATGCCAGGAGAACGCTACCTGCCCCAATGCATAGTGCCAACTGTAAAGTTTGGTGGAGGTGGGATAATGGTCTGGGGCTGTTTTTCATGGTTCGGGTTAGGCTTCTTAGTTCCAGTGAAGGGAAATCTTAACGCTACAGCATACAATGACATTCTAGACAATCCTGTGCTTCCAACTTTGTGACAGTTTGGGGAAGGTCCTTTCCTGTTTCAACGTGACAATGCCCTCGTGCAATGCCCTCCATACAGAAATTATTTGTCAAGATCAGTGTGGAATAACTTCACTGTCCTGCACAGAACCCTGACCTCAACCCCATTGAACACCTTTGGGATGAATTGGAACGCCAACCACGAGCCAGGCCTAATCACCCAACATCAGTGCCTGACTAATGGTCTTGTGGCTGAATGGAAGCAAGTCCCCGCAGGTAACGTGTCTCTCCAGAAAGCTGTGTCTGAGCAGAGGAGCAGGGTGCCATAACAGGCCTGGGGATGGGGAACAGATGCATCTGTCCCAAGGGCATCCCAACAGGCTGCATGTAAACACCTTGAGAAGAGAACTGGCAAAGCGATCAATGTCACCTTCCTCACCCAACCTGGAAAATAATCCACAATGCATCTGACACTTTGGTTTTCAGGTTGGTCAATAATCCATTCAATTACATGTTTAGAGGTCATATCACATCAAACGTGTATGATTCAAGCCATAACATGTGTCTTCAGGCACAGGTCCTGTACATGGGCAGACTGTGTCTCTGTGGGAGAGCAGGAATGCCTCCCCAGAGCTTTAAGAGAAAAGTATCAGAGGACCTAGAAGCTTCACTTGGATGGATTATATAAACATTTGATATATTTTCTACACCAACCCAAATTGCCTTTATTGCCACCTACTTTTAGCTTCTCTCCCTCTGCTCTTTTCTTTCTATCTCTCCATCTCTAATCCTTCCCCCTCTCAGTCTTTCTCCATTAGAAGTAAATCATTGTTTGATCTCATATGGAATTACTCCTTTCCTAGGGCCTATAACTCTCCTCTCCTGTCTGGCATTTGTAAGTATGAGGCTCATTTACCATCACAACTGATCTCACCATCAGGGCCTGCATTCACAAAGAGTCTTAGAGTAGGAGTGCTGATCTACCAAGGGAGTACCCCAAGGCTCAATCCTAGGCCCACGCTCTTCTCAATTTACAATAACAACATAGCTCTGGCAGTAGGAAGCTCTCTCGTCCATTTATATGCAGATGATACAGTTTTAAACTCAGATGGCCCTTCCCCAGATTTTGTGTTAAATGCTCTACAACAAAGCTGGGTTAGTGTCCAACAAGCCTTCTCTACCTTTAACCTTGTTCTGAACACCTGCAAAACAAAGGTCATGTGGTTTGGTAAGAAGAATGCCCCCCTAACCACAGGTGTGATTACTACCTCTGAGGGTTTAGAGCTTGAGGTAGTCACCTCAAACAAGTACTTGGGAGTATGGCTAGACAGTACACTGTCCTTCTCTCAGCACATATCACATTTTTTTATTTTTTTATTTCACCTTTATTTAACCAGATAGGCTAGTTGAGAACAAGTTCTCATTTGCAACTGCGACCTGGCCAAGATAAAGCATAGCATTGTGAACAGACAACACAGAGTTACACATGGAGTAAACAATTAACAAGTCAATAACACAGTAGAAAAAAAGGGGAGTCTATATACATTGTGTGCAAAAAGGCATGAGGAGGTAGGCGAATAATTACAATTTTGCAGATTAACACTGGAGTGATAAATGATCAGATGGTCATGTACAGGTAGAGATATTGGTGTGCAAAAGAGCAGAAAAGTAAATAAATAAAAACAGTATGGGGATGAGGTAGGTGAAAATGGGTGGGCTATTTACCAATAGACTATGTACAGCTGCAGCGATCGGTTAGCTGCTCAGATAGCAGATGTTTGAAGTTGGTGAGGGAGATAAAAGTCTCCAACTTCAGCGATTTTTGCAATTCGTTCCAGTGACAGGCAGCAGAGTACTGGAACGAAAGGCGGCCAAATGAGGTGTTGGCTTTAGGGATGATCAGTGAGATACACCTGCTGGAGCGCGTGCTACGGATGGGTGTTGCCATCGTGACCAGTGAACTGAGATAAGGCGGAGCTTTACCTAGCATGGACTTGTAGATGACCTGGAGCCAGTGGGTCTGGCGACGAATATGTAGCGAGGGCCAGCGAGGGCCAGCGAGGGCCAGCTAAAGTTAAATCTAGACTTGGTTTCCTCTATCATAATCACTCCTCTTTCACCCCAGCTGCCAAACTAACCATGATTCAGATGACCATCCTACCCGTGCTAGATTAGAGAGACGTCATTTCTAGATTAGCAGGTAAGGGTGCACTTGAGCGGCTAGATGTTCTTTACCATTCGGCCATCAGATTTTCCATCAATGCTCCTTCTAGGACACATCACTGCACTCTATTCTCCTCTGTAAACTGGTCATCTCTGTATACCCATCGCTAGACCCACTGGTTGATGACTATTTATAAAACCCTCTTAGGCCTCACTCCCCCCCTATCTGAGATATCTACTGCAGCGCTCATCCTCCACATACAACACCCGTTCTGCCAGTCACATTCTGTTAAAGGTCCCCAACCCAAACACATCCCTTGGTCGCTCCTCTTTTCAGTTCTCTGCAGCTAGTGACTGGAACGAGCTGCAACAAGCACTCAAACTGGACAGTTTTATCTCAATCTCTTCATTCAAAGACTCAATCATGGACACACTTACTGACAGTTCTGACTGCATTGTGTGATGTATTGTTGTCTCTACCGTCTTGCCCTTTGTGCTGTTGTCTGTGCCCAATCATGTTTGTACCATGTTTTGTGCTGCTACCATGTTGTTGTCATGTTGTGTTGCTACCATGCTGTGTTGTCATGTGTTGCTGCCTTGCTATGTTGTTGTCTTAGGTCTCTCTTTGTATTGTGTTGTCTCTCTTGTTGTGATGTGTGTTTTGTCCTATATTTATATGTTATTTTTTAAATGTATTTTTATTTTTAATCCCAGCTCCCGTCCCCCGTCTTTTTCCTTTTGGTAGGCCGTCATTTTAAATAAGAATATGTTCTTAACTGACTTGCCTAGTTAAATAAAGGTTCATTAAAACATTGAAATAAAACCACAGGATGTTGATGGCACCTTAACTGGGGAGGACAGGCTTGTGTTAATAGCTGGAGCCGAATAAGTGGAATGGTATCAAATACATCAAACACATGGTTACCATGTGTTTAATGCCATTCCATTCGCTCCATTCCAGCCATTATTATGAGCTGTCCTCCCTCATCAAACGCCACTACTTCAAACCATTATCTACACATCAAAAGGCCAAATATATAATAGCGATGGCTAGGCCGTCACTATACAAGGCTGTCAATGTAAACAAGGTCGTCATTGTAAACAAGGATGTCATCATAACTGACTCGCCTGGTTAAATAAAAGGCTAAATAAAATCTAAATAATAGATGGCCAGGATCAGAGTGAAATCAAATCACTGTGTTGCTAGGAGACGCCATCCCCAATTACTGACAATGGACATCCAGAGGTTGGCGGCTCGCTGAGGTAACAGATCACAGTAAAAGCATTCAAACTGACTATTGTTCACAGGGAAAATGTCACTCTGACTGAAAAGGTGAGATGAGGACACACCAGCCTCAACAACTGGGTCCATTGTAGGCCAGACACCTGTGTGAATCATCAACTTGTAAAAGCTCCCTAGCCGATCACCTCCTCTCACTCACTCACAGACAAATAGTCTTCGTTGGAGCCCTCGGGAAGCCCTGTCCTGAACTAAAAAGCATTCATCTGTGTCCAGAAAACCGACCCATAGAGTACTACTGTAAACACAACCAGCGAAACCGGATTCATCATCTGGCATGGCGATGCATTCTAGGGCTCACCTCGTGAGGACAGATGGTGTTAGTCTGGGCTCGGGCTGGGGCAACAGAACATGTGATTATGTTCCAGTTAAAAATATATATATATATATTTTCTTTGAAACAACTCGACAGTCTCATCAATAGGAGACTCTGTGTTCTCTGTGCGTCCCAAGTAGTGCACTAAATAGGGAATAGGGTGCCATTTGGGACACAGCCTCTGTGTGGCTGATGTCATTATGTTGAGTTGTGCTCTGCTGTGCTCTGTGGCGCAGGGAAGCATGGCAGCATAGAGGCTGCATTCTGTCCTGTGATGCTCAGCAGGGCTCAGGCTTAGTGTATGTAACACTGGACCAAAGGGCTCCCTCCCAGCCAGCCAGCCTCCCTACAGATACACAACTAACAGGGGTGCACCAGGAAGGAAACATAGTAAAATGCTGAACTGAATGCATTCAACTGAAATGTGTCTTCCGCATTTAACCCAGCCCCTCTGAATCAGGAGAGGGTGGTTTAGACTTAGGGTAGACGTCCACACTGAAACATCCTACCCTCTACCCTCCCATACACTTTGGTGAAATGGATATGACCACTAATACTTGGATTTAACCTCTCCAACCTATGTGTGATTGGTTGTCTTTCGGAGGGGTTAGGACAAATCAGGATGAATACGTTGCAGACCTGGGATAACTTAAGTTTAAATATTCTTTATGGAAAATAATTATTTACTTTGGAGGTGCCTACAGCTACTTGAATACAGATCCGAAAAAAATTACAACTTTTTAAAACTTTTTGAATACAGATCTGAGAAGCAAGTACTTTTAAAAAATATATATATTTGAATCAGGGGTTGGAACCAGTTCAGGGAACAGAACCAAAAACCGAAACATAAACATTTTCAAAGAACAGAAACGGAACCGGGAACGAAAGTGATCCATACTGTTCCAGAACAGAAACGTTATTTTAAAAGCATGGGAAACGGTTAATAACATGCTTTTACATTCCATGTATTTTTTTTCGAGTCCCCACTCAAAAAAACACAACAAAGCACCTATGCAAAGCCCTCACTCTGTCACTCAGTGTCTGCTTGCAAGCTGAAAATCTTTGTCAGCGTGTGTGCGTGTTTAGGCTATCTGCCCCTCCCCCCTTCAAAGCATTGGCTACTGTACTGACGTAACCATAGGTTACTGTACTGACGTAACCATAGGTTACTGTACTGACGTTACCATAGGCTACTGTACTGGCGTTAACATAGGCTACTGTACTGACATTATAAGCATAAATCAGAAGATAGGGAGAGAGATGGATTTACTTTTTCAACGCTAGTTAAGGATACTCTAGGCATTGTTATCCCGTTTCACATTGGATTTATTAACTACAAAAAAAGTAAGACCTGTTTTTCATTCTGCTGCCACTCTGCACGCAAAATCTTGTTAGCTAGCTAGCTCAAAGGACATTCAAAGTTCCTCCATAGAAGCCGCTTCTCCTAGGTATCATTCCGTGGACCTAACTCACATAATGCATGTCATAATAAGATGCCCAGCATTTCAAGCCTCCTCCTCAACTCTCTCTTGCTCTCTCCCCACCTGCAAAAATGTCAGTTTCATCTTGCGACATGGGCTACACTTGTCTGTCCATCACACATGTAAACAACTAGCTTGCCTGCACTATCTGCTCTAATTGGTGAAGTAATTTAATGAGCTAAATGTTTAAAAAAAACGGTTGATTTTACATGTTAAAAAAAGGAACAGAAAATAAGGATTTAAACCAGTACTTTATTTTACAGCTCGGGGTTTCCTCCAGATGTGACGCTTTGCATTCAGGCCAAAGAATTCATTATTTGTTTCATCAGACCAGAGAATCTTGTTTTGCATGGTCTGAGAGTCCTATAGGCGCCTTTTGGCAAACTCCAAGCGGGCTGTTAGACGGGCTTCCGTCTGGCCGCTACCATAAAGGACTGGTGGAGTGCTGCAGAGATGGTTGTCCTACTTGAATATTCTTCCTTCTCCACATAGGAACTCTGGAGCTCTGTCAGAGTGATCATCGGGTTCTTGGTCACCTCCCTGACCAAGGCCCTTCTCCTCTGATTGCTCAGTTTGGCTGGATGGCCAGCTCTAGGGAAGAGTCTTGGTGGTTCCAAACATCTTCCATTTACAAATGTATGAGGCCACTGTATTCTTGGGGACCTTAAAGACCTTCAAGACTGTTGGAAAAGCATTCCAGGTGAAGCTGGTTCAGAGCATGCCAAGAGTGTGCAAAGCTGTCATCAAGACAAGGGGTGGCTACTTTGAAGAATCTTAAATATAAAATATATTTAGATTTGTTTTTTTGCTACATTATTCCATATGTGTTATTTCATAGCTTTGATGTCTTGACTCTTATTCTACAATGTAGAAAATAGTAAAAATAAAGAAAAACCCTGGAATGAGTAGGTGTGTCCAAGCACTGTATCTGTTATGGTATCTGTTTTGGATATAAATATATAATATTACATTTTGTTAGCGCCAAATAATATTGACAGTTTAAATGTCCGTCAGTGGAGTTGACCCAGTTGTGCTGTACTGCATAAACTACCGTCTATGTGACCTAGTAAGTCTAGTTGAATAAATAAGTGATGACAGACCACCAAGTTAGCATGATCAAAACTGGTTTATTATGTAGCCATCTTCTCAACATGACATGAACTACAGAGACCACATAACATCCTTACATCTGGGGTAATGACCTGCAGCTGTGTCACTGCTGGCTACAGTATGAGGCTATGAGCTAACTTTAGCAATAGTGAATTATAGGGATCTAAGGCTAGCTAGCTACCCCATAATACACTCATGATATGCACTGACAGTGGACTGACAGTGGGTGTCAGTGGATGAGGTACTCTCTGTTACTTGACCTAAAACACTTAGTGGAGTGGTGGAGAGGTGAATAAATAGGATGGGATGTGTTGCTGTAGTGTGTTGCATACACACACACACACATACACTCACACACACATATGCACACACTCACCCGTATACACACACACGCACGCACACAAAAATACACACACTCACAAACACACACCCACGCACACACACACACACTCACGCACACACACTCACACTCACACACACTCACGCACACACACACACACTCACGCACACACACACTCACACACACTCACGCACACTCACACACACATACACTCAGTTGCAACAGTGGCAGATTGAGTGCTCTGGCCTTGCATGTGCCTACCCAGTGGTGACTGCAATTTCAGTCCCCGTTTACTAGGAATCTAGAAAGCTGTTCAATTAACAAAGGTTGAACTGAAATGTTTTTATTATCCTTCAAACCACTGCCACCCAAATTACTATGATAAGCAATCTGTGGATCAATCAGGGGGAAAACCATCACAACCATTCAAAAAATTACCTAAATGATGCCATTTGGGCTGTTCAGCCATTTGAAAGCCATAGCCTGTATCGGATAGAGGTATTTTCTTGTTGGATGGCCACTTGGGACAGCTGTACTGGTGGTTTGAGATGGGTTAATTGAATCAGGCTCTTTACCCTACGGCTTTGGGGCGCTAGGCAGCTCGTTCCCCAGATACAACAGTAGTCCTCGCCACTGAAAATATACTAACGACCAATCACATCAAATACAACTTTATTTATCACATGCTTCGTAAACAATAGGTGTAGACTAACAGTGAAATTCTTACTTACAAAGTTCCGACAATGCAGTAATAACCAACAAGTAATCTAACTAACAATTCCAAAACTACTGTCTTATACACAGTGTAAGGGGATAAAGAATATGTACATAAAGATATATGAATGAGTGATGGTACAGAGCAGCATAGGCAAGATACAGTAGATGGTATCGAGTACAGTATATACATATGAGATGAGTATGTAAACAAAGTGGCATAGTTAAAGTGGCTAGTGATACATGTATTACATAAGGATGCAGTCGATGATATAGAGTACAGTATATACGTATGCATATGAGATGAATAATGTAGGGTATGTAACATTATATTAGGTAGCATTGTTTAAAGTGGCTAGTGATATATTTTAGATAATTTCCCATCAATTCCCATTATTAAAGTGGCTGGAGTTGAGTCAGTGTCAGTGTCAGTGTGTTGGCAGCAGCCACTCAATGTTAGTGGTGGCTGTTTAACAGTCTGATGGCCTTGAGATAGAAGCTGTTTTTCAGTCTCTCGGTCCCAGCTTTGATGCACCTGTACTGACCTCGCCTTCTGGATGATAGCGGGGTGAACAGGCAGTGGCTCGGGTGGTTGTTGTCCTTGATGATCTTTATGGCCTTCCTGTAACATCGGGTGGTGTAGGTGTCCTGGAGGGCAGGTAGTTTGCCCCCGGTGATGCGTTGTGCAGACCTCACTACCCTCTGGAGAGCCTTACGGTTGTGGGCGGAGCAGTTGCCGTACCAGGCAGTGATGCAGCCCGCCAGGATGCTCTCGATTGTGCATCTGTAGAAGTTTGTGAGTGCTTTTGGTGACAAGCCAAATTTCTTCAGCCTCCTGAGGTTGAAGAGGCGCTGCTGCGCCTTCTTCACGATGCTGTCTGTGTGAGTGGACCAATTCAGTTTGTCTGTGATGTGTATGCCGAGGAACTTAAAACTTGCTACCCTCTCCACTACTGTTCCATCGATGTGGATAGGGGGGTGTTCCCTCTGCTGTTTCCTGAAATCCACAATCATCTCCTTAGTTTTGTTGACGTTGAGTGTGAGGTTATTTTCCTGACACCACACTCCGAGGGCCCTCACCTCCTCCCTGTAGGCCGTCTCGTCGTTGTTGGTAATCAAGCCTACCACTGTTGTGTCGTCCGCAAACTTGATGATTGAGTTGGAGGCGTGCGTGGCCACGCAGTCGTGGGTGAACAGGGAGTACAGGAGAGGGCTCAGAACGCACCCTTGTGGGGCCCCAGTGTTGAGGATCAGCGGGGTGGAGATGTTGTTGCCTACCCTCACCACCTGGGGGCGGCC
The DNA here is from genome assembly GCF_034236695.1 of Oncorhynchus nerka. Classification (NCBI taxonomy): domain Eukaryota; kingdom Metazoa; phylum Chordata; class Actinopteri; order Salmoniformes; family Salmonidae; genus Oncorhynchus; species Oncorhynchus nerka. The sequence continues at coordinate 39,599,768 of NC_088396.1, forward strand.
CATCAGGAAGTCCAGTACCCAGTTGCACAGGGCGGGGTCGAGACCCAGGGTCTCGAGCTTGATGACGAGCTTGGAGGGTACTATGGTGTTGAATGCTGAGCTGTAGTCGATGAACAGCATTCTCACATAGGTATTCCTCTTGTCCAGATGGGTTAGGGCAGTGTGCAGTGTGGTTGAGATTGCATCGTCTGTGGACCTATTTGGGCGGTAAGCAAATTGGAGTGGGTCTAGGGTGTCAAGTAGGGTGGAGGTGATATGGTCCTTGACTAGTCTCTCAAAGCACTTCATGATGACGGAAGTGAGTGCTACGGGGCGGTAGTCGTTTAGCTCAGTTACCTTAGCTTTCTTGGGAACAGGAACAATGGTGGCCCTCTTGAAGCATGTGGGAACAGCAGACTGGTATAGGGATTGATTGAATATGTCCGTAAACACACCGGCCAGCTGGTCTGCGCATGCTCTGAGGGCGCGGCTGGGGATGCCGCCACCTCGGCTGCAGTGAAGGAGAGTCCGCATGTTTTCGTTGCAGGCCGTGTCAGTGGCACTGTATTGTCCTCAAAGCGGGCAAAAAAGTTATTTAGTCTGCCTGGGAGCAAGACATCCTGGTCCGTGACTGGGCTGGTTTTCTTCTTGTAGTCCGTGATTGACTGTAGACCCTGCCACATACCTCTTGTGTCTGAGCCGTTGAATTGAGATTCTACTTTGTCTCTATACTGACGCTTAGCTTGTTTGATAGCCTTGCGGAGGGAATAGCTGCACTGTTTGTATTCGGTCATGTTACCAGTCACCTTGCCCTGATTAAAAGCAGTGGTTCGCGCTTTCAGTTTCACGCGAATGCTGCCATCAATCCACGGTTTCTGGTTAGGGAATGTTTTAATCGTTGCTATGGGAACGACATCTTCAACGCACGTTCTCATGAACTCGCACACCGAATCGGCGTATTCGTCAATGTTGTTATCTGACGCAATACGAAACATATCCCAGTCCACGTGATGGAAGCAGTCTTGGAGTGTGGAATAAACAGACTAGCTGTGACCAGGGAAACATCATCTACCAGGACTTCATGGGGACTTACTTGAAAGCAGTACTGTATATCAATAAGGCATGTTTGCCTGCAGTTTACAAGTATCTCATTCCCATAATATAACAGAGTCGATAATGGGCTACTCAGGCACAGCAAAGGGAATCTAAACCAACAGAAGGAGTAGCTGGACTGCGGTTGACATACCATCCACGGACCAACTTTGGGTAAATGTTGTCCTAGGATATCTCTGTTTTAGTGCTTAATTGTTTATGGAGGGTTGACAACTGGGCTTCATTTGAATGCTGCACCTTCAAAACAATATACAGTTGGAGATAGTTAGGATACACAGTTCCGAGCCAGAGTAGATCATGTCTGTATTATAGCACCTGTCAACAGCTAAGAAAAACACAATGGAAAGGGAAAAGAGGATCCCTAGTCAGTGTATCCCAATCCCATGTCCATGCCACTTTACACATGGGGCTAACATTCTGTTTGTCCTCATAGCACATAATAATCAAGGAAATCCCTCCCTAAATAAAACACACTCACAGACACAACGAAACACACATCTATTATCTCTCACACATGCCATGTATGTATGAAGTCACACTCAAGCTTAAACACACACCTGAATTTGGGGGGGGGGGGGCATTCAAAAGCACATCCCTTGAAAAAAGACATTCATGCTAAAAACATACCAAATGCACCTCTCCAGTGAAAAATAGGTCAAAACTGTGATTTTTCCAGTTTTTTAATGATATTTCCACACTATGAAATTGATTACAATACTCTGAAATTGTGAAAATGATAATAATGCCCTTTTTGTGTAAGATCTGTTTGAAAAAAATACTGGAATTTCAGACTGTTCAGGTGGGATGGAGTTTTAGGTCCAGATCATGACATCACAATCTGATCTGATTTGCATACTTTATGTATCCTCCTACTTTGCAGGGGTAAATGGGGTAGGCTCTAGAGCAGTGGTATTAAAAGTCGGTTGAAAGGGAACTGCTGTGGGGTAGCCAACAAAGAAAACAAGAAAAATAATAATAATAATATTTAAGAGTACAAATCATTCTATGGGACAAACGTTTTTGAGAAAGATTACTTGAAAGAAAAACTATTTCATTGAGTACATTTGTTTATTGTTTACTTTTCATTTTGATGAAAATGCAATGAATTGAAGGTTATTTGTTGATGTAAAAGTCCAAATTGACCGATTTTATGGTTGTGTCAGATTTTGGGTGGGGACAAGATATATTTTTGGGGGGGGGAATTGAGTCTCAAGAAATTCTGGCAGGAAATATGTGGTCCCCGATCCTATCTGCCAATCAGGGCTGTGCATGTAAATATATAAACATTTGTATCAACACTAGTGCTTAGCAATTAGTGCTTTTTGGGTTCGGTTCGGTTTTGGTTTTGGTCATCTCTATAGAGCTATGCTGTCTGACAAAATCACTATTTTATTCAATAGTAAATAAGGCATACTTTTATGAACACTGAATGCCAACTATCAATCACGTAGATCATGTATTTTCAGGTAGACATACCTCGCAAAGCCGTTGCTTTCTATCCCTCTCGAACATCTGCTCCACACAGACCAGACAAGTAGTTAATCATTGTAGTTAATTACCACGTTTTCTGTGCTAAACTATGTAGAATATTGGCCTGTTAGAAACTCTAACTCCCAACTGCATCTCACAGTTTGGGTTTGATCTCATTTATCTCTAGAGAAACTGCAAATCGAGCTCACAAGAAGAAAAAAAACTAAATGGAACTCAAATAATTGAACCAACATCGGTCAATTAGTTGCTTAAAAATCTCAGCACTAATCTAAACACCCACACAATCAGACTAAGCATTTCAATGGCAAAAGTAGACTCAGCGAGGGACATCAACTAAACAAACTACAGTTTGAGTAGTGTTTAAATGGCAACAGCTTTGGCGGCACAGGATGACCTATTTTTAGAATCATTAATTGCTTTATGTGTTTCCATCAGAGGAGGCTGGTGGGGGGGATCTATAGGAGGACTTTCCATCAATTCCATTTCAGCCATTACAATGAGACTGTCCTCCTATAGCTCTTCCCACCAGCTTCCACTGGTTTCCATAATTCAAGTGTTTCACCGTCTGGTGGCTAATGGATTACTCTTGCAGTGGGAAAAGTGCATGGACACTGGGCAGGCTCTGGTCAAATGCAGTGCACTATGTAGGGAATAGGGTGCCATTTGGAACACATCCTAGGTACCAGCATGCTAGCTGCTAAACCCAAATGCTAGGGATATACAATAAGAGTACAAAACATTAGGAACACCTTCCTAATATTGAGTTGTACCCCCATTTTGCCCTCAGAACAGCATCATTTCACCGAGGGGAATGGGCTCTACAAGGTGTCGAAGTGTTCAACAGGGATGCTGGCCCATGCTTGCCACAGTTGTGTCAAGTTGGCTGGATGTCCTTTGGGTGGTGGACCATGGGAAAAACATGGGAAACTTTAGAGTTTGAAAAACTCAACAGCGTTGCAGTTCTTGACACACTCAAACCAGTGCGCCTGGCACCTATTACCATACCCTGTTCAAAGGCACTGAAATATTTTTGCCTAACCCATACACCCTGAATGGCATACATACACAATCCATGTCTCAATTGTCCCAAGACTTAAAACTCCTCCCCTTCATCTACACTGATTAAAGTGGATTTAACATAGCAAGTGTTCCTACTGGTTTGTACACTCAGTGTACATTTACATTCCAGTCATTTAGCAGAAGCTCTTATCCAGAGCGACTTACAGGAGAAATAGGGTTTAGTCTTATTCAAGGGCACGTGGGCAGATTTTCCACCCAGCGATCCTTTCTGTTATTGGCCCAATACTCTTACAGTTTTTCTCAATTGCTAAAACACAATTTCTGAAACCTTGCTCCATTTCCTGAATACATTAAACACAAAACCTCATCTTCAAGCACTATTTACATAACCTCTGACTCCTCTTGCAAAATGAAACATTCGCCTCAAAACAGTTTTACCTGTGTTCAAAATCAAACACTGCTCTCAAATCATAAACAAAGTGATCAAAATCATATACACTCTCAAGCAGTCAGTAAACAATACACCGAAAAATAGAAAACACATTGTTCAAAACATACAATTCTCAGGTAGAAGTACATTTTTAATCTAAAAAACTATTCATATTTTTCCGTCATTGTCTTTTGATGAACGAAAACATGTTCTATCATAGTAGCTCAAACTTGATCAGAAATTACTACTCTGCTTTGTTCTTTGCAATTTAGTTTTTTGTTCTTCCTCCTCCTTGTACCCCTATTTATACAGTACTGTACCCTGCATCTCACAAACTTGTCCTTTGTCTCTGTGATACTGTAATTATTGTTCTTTGTTGATATGAACCTGCAACCAGTCAAAATCTATTGAGCAGTCAGTACTGTTAATAAATGGAAAGCACAATGTTCAGGGCCATACAATTCATCCATTGTACAGTATACAGCCTACAATGCACTGTACTACAGTATCCATTCTCAGACTTTCTCCTTCCCACCTTCAACAACCTGTTTACTCTCTGTACTGGCTTATATTGGTTGTGTTGCATCATTTAAAACAGGTTAAATCCATTTTGAGTGGTTGTGTTCAATCAATGACATGTGTTCTCTATTTGTATTTGATTGTTGTCACTTGTGTTTACCAGTATGGATGACATGTGCATTAGAGTGCAGAGTGTGTTTTGAGAATGAGAATGTGTTTAGAGTTTTGCTGAAAAGTCTAAGTGAGATCTGCAAATTGTGTTTTACCATGTGAAATGGTTTAAGGTATTGACAACAGACTGCATAATTAGCACAATGAGTCCAGGCAACTGAGAACTTTATTCAGCCAATGGATTATAGTGTTTTAGCAATAGAGAAAAACTGTAAGAACAAATTCTTACTTTCAATGACGGCCTAGGAACAGTGGGTTGACTGCCTTGTTCAGGGGCAGAACACAGAATTCAAGGGGCTTTACTGGCGCTGGGAAAAATATGTTAAAAAGCCGAAGAACACCATCCCAACCGTGACTGCCTAATTAGCTAAATGAGTCGAGGCAACTAAGAAATTTGTTCAGCCAATGGGTTTTAGTGTTTTAGCAATTGAGAAAAACTGTAAGCGCTAGGCGGTTAATTAATCTACAGTGCTGTAGCATTCATTTGGTGTAATAGTGCCACATCAATTAGGAGAACCCATTACAAGAACCCATTGGCTCAGGGTCTGTGTTTTTAACAGATTGGAACTTCGGCAAAGACAAAACCATAAACATATACTGAACATAAGGCTAATTTACTACGCTCCGCCACCCAATATTGGTCCAAGCCCTTCACTCATATTTTTTCTTGAACACTTCTCATGTGGTTCTTGTATAAATCGTGCATACATATTCTACCCAAACACTCACACACTGGTTGCTTTCTCTAACTACGAGGTTTAGCATAAATCCAAAGGGCTTGCAGAGCAGATGGACAATAGAAATAGCCAACCTCTGATAGCCAGAGGGGGGGGGGGGGTGAGAAGAGGGATGGGGTGACGGGAGAGGGGTACTTGGACTGGCTGCGAGACTAGTATCACAGAACCAATATTTCCTTCCCATTCCCTAAATACCTAATCATGTGTACCTACATCTACATTTGTTCTCATAATAACATAGTGTTCCATGAAGATGGTGGTAACTGTCAGTGTGGATGGGTAAGTGGAGTGAGGAGTTATGTGGGACTGACTTCCTGTAGTCCATCCGTGACCTGTCAGTGTGGATGGGTAAGTGGAGTGAGGAGTTATGTGGGACTGACTTCCTGTAGTCCATCCGTGACCTGTCAGTGTGGATTGGTAAGTGGAGTGAGGAGTTATGTGGGACTGACTTCCTGTAGTGCATCCGTGACCTGTCAGTGTGGATGGGTAAGTGGAGTGAGGAGTTATGTGGGACTGACTTCCTGTAGTCCATCCGTGACCTGTCAGTGTGGATGGGTAAGTGGAGTGAGAAGTTATGTGGGACTGACTTCCTGTAGTCCATCCGTGACCTGTCAGTGTGGATGGGTAAGTGGAGTGAGGAGTTATGTGGGACTGACTTCCTGTGGCATGTGTAAGACTTCCCTTCTTAGCTACCCCACTGCCTTCCAATGCTCCAAATACTGTTTAGTGCAGTGTCCACCAACCTTTTCTGAGCCAAGATCTCTATCTGAGTCAAATTTAAACATGACATAAAAAACATAAGCCTATGCAACATGAAGCTATTAAAAACAGTTCTGTAACAAATTAGGTTTGTGCAGTAAGCTATAGGCTCAACACATTAATCCTGCATAGTAGCTATTTCTCAATTTCCCTGCTAATGTTGTTTTTCTCAGACCATTTAAAAAAAAACGTGAAGTATAATCACAGTGGTAATAGATAATTGTGTTGTATTACTCGTGAGGCATCAATTGAAATCAAGAGAGGTTTTTTGACTGATGGTGCCTGAATCTGATGTTCAGTCTCAGTGGATATATGGAAGGAGGAAAAGAGACACATTGCCTCAGCAATGTTAACATATGTTTCCTATGCCAATAAAGACCCTTGAATTGAGAGAGAGAGAGAGCGAGCGGGAAAGAGAGAAACGGAATCGCTGCCCCTCACAATCCCTTAGTGCTTCCTCCCTCCGCTGACCAAAAAGGGGACACCGTCTTCCAGCTAATGGCGAAACTCGAGTCACACTCATGCACCAATTCATGTTGTTACTCGTATGACAAGACAGCGTAAAATACTCCTTGATTTTAGAAAGACTCACACCGCCAAAACAATGCGAGTTTATCGATACACTTTTTAGCACGAGGTGATAGAGGGCGTTTCATGGCTTATAAAAGTGTTGACAGTGCTGAATAAAATCTTAAACACTAACTCACTCATAAAAACTGCAGCTACTTGCTGCATTCGTTGACATTCCCTCTCTAGTCATGGTTTTTAAACAGTAGAGTGGACTATCAACTAGTGATGTGCAGTTCGTGAACGATTCGTTCTATTTGAACGAATCTTTTTACTGACTCGAGACTCATGATTCATTTTCTGCGTGACTCGTTCATTTAAATCGTTCGTTTGACCTGCTACTGCTGGTCACAATGAGTCCTACAGTAGGTTTGAAATCAAATTTATGCTTGATCCGAAAATGTGGTCGGATGCTTCGTATAGACTATAGACTCAATTGCGGGAGTTCGCTAAGTATTTTCACAAGAAACTGCTAAAACACGCGTGAAACATCAAGGTGACTTACAAAGACGAGTACCAAGAGCAAGAGAGGGAGTGCGGGGATTTAGTGTCCACCACTAAAGAATCATTGTGGAATCTGAACATGCACATATCCCAAAAGCATGCTTACATACCCATGCTAAAAGAAAGGAAAGAGGTGGGTAGATAACAAAGTGTGTCATTGTAGCAAAGTAATTTTAAACAAAAATTCAGATCTCTTAAACTGTTCGTTCATTTTCATTCTATTATCTATATACAATGGGCCATAATTGATTTTGGCCCAATAGGCCTGGTATATTCCCACGTTCAAGGAGCTTTCCATTTTTATTGGGTTATTTTGCCTAAAAACCTTTAGGCGTACCTATTGAAAAATAAAAAAACAACTCTGCATCTCTGCCCAGCCTGGCAAGAGTGACCAAACGGGTGTTTCGCATCCCCAGTGGCTCTGCAGGTGCGGAGAGGATATTCTCTGCTGCTGACAAGCTCTCCAGGCACCATCACATGAGCCTGAAGCCACAGACCGGCCAAACTCGCGTTTATAAAAATGAATTCAAATGCACTAATAAGTCATTTTTCGTTTAATTTCGATTTAATTCTAAGTAAGTTACAGCCGATACGCGCAATTTATATACTATAATGATTTAATACAACAACAACAACAAAATAAATGCTGAACGCTTTGTCTTATCAGACTATTCTGTCGCACTTGCAAATTCGTCACAATGTATTTCTTTATAATAATATATAGCCTAAATAATTCATTTTCTTTCCTTCTTAGGCTCCCTGTCTGGCTCCTGACCTATTTAGAGTGTTTATGTGCTGTTTAATATGACATGTGACCTATGTAGTGTTTATATGCTGTTTAATATGATATGTGGCCTATTTAGAGTGTTTATGTGCTGTTTAATATGACATGTGGCCTATTTAGAGTGTTTATGTGCTGTTTAATATGACATGTGGCCTATTTAGAGTGTTTATGTGCTGTTTAATATGATATGTGGCCTATTTAGAGTGTTTATGTGCTGTTTAATATGACATGTGGCCTATTTAGAGTGTTTATATGCTGTTTAATATGACATGTGGCTGTTTAATATGACATGTGGCCTATTGTTTATGTGCTGTTTAGAGTGTTTATATGCTGTTTAATATGACATGTGGCCTATCTAGAGTGTTTATATGCTGTTTAATATGACATGTGGCCTATTTAGAGTGTTTATGTGCTGTTTAATATGACATGTGGCCTATTTAGAGTGTTTATATGCTGTTTAATATGACATGTAGCCTATTTAGAGTGTGTATGTGCTGTTTAATATGACATGTGGCCTATTTAGAGTGTTTATGTGCTGTTTAATATGACATGTAGCCTATTTAGAGTGTTTTATGTGCTGTTTAAATGTAGCCTATTTAGAGTGTTTATGACTGTTTAATATGACATGTGGCCTATTTATAGTGTTTATGTGCTGTTTAATATGACATGTAGCCTATTTAGAGTGTTTATGTGCTGTTTAATATGACATGTAGCCTATTTAGAGTGTTTATGTGCTGTTTAATATGACATGTAGCCTATCTAGAGTGTTTATATGCTGTTTAATATGACATGTAGCCTATTTAGAGTGTTTATATGCTGTTTAATATGACATGTAGCCTATTTAGAGTGTTTATGTGCTGTTTAATATGACATGTAGCCTATTTAGAGTGTTTATGTGCTGTTTAATATGACATGTAGTTTATGTTTATATGCTGTTTAATATGACATGTAGCCTATTTAGAGTGTTTATATGCTGTTTAATATGATATGTGGCCTATTTAGAGTGTTTATATGCTGTTTAATATGACATGTGGCCTGTTTAATATGACATGTGGCCTATTTAGATGTGTTTATTGCTGTTTAATATGACATGTGGCCTATTTAGAGTGTTTATATGCTGTTTAATATGACATGTGGCCTATTTAGAGTGTTTATGTGCTGTTTAATATGACATGTGGCCCTGTTTTAGAGTGTTTATATGTTTAATATGACATGTGGCCTATTTAGTGTTTATATGCTGTTTAATATGACATGTGGCCTATTTAGAGTGTTTATATGCTGTTTAATATGACATGTAGCCTATTTAGAGTGTTTATATGTTTAATATGACATGTGCCTATTTAGAGTGTTTATATGCTGTTTAATATGACATGTAGCCTATTTAGAGTGTTTATATGCTGTTTAATATGACCTATTTAGAGTGTTTATGTGCTGTTTAATATTAGAGTGTTTATGTTTAATATGCTGTTTAATATGACATGTGGCCTATTTATGAGTGTTTATATGCTGTTTAATATGACATGTGGCCTATTTAGAGTGTTTATATGCTGTTTAATATGACATGTAGCCTATTTAGAGTGTTTATGTGCTGTTTAATATGACATGTGGCCTATTTAGAGTGTTTATATGCTGTTTTTGACATGTGGCCTATTTAGAGTGCATGCTGTTTAATATGACATGTAGCCTATTTAGAGTGTTTATGTGCTGTTTAATATGACATGTAGCCTATTTAGAGTGTTTTTAGATGTGTTTATGCTGTTTAATATGACATGTGGCCTATTTAGAGTGTTTATGTGCTGTTTAATATGACATGTGGCCTATTTAGAGTGTTTATATGCTGTTTAATATGACATGTGGCCTATTTAGAGTGTTTATATGCTGTTTAATATGACATGTAGCCTATTTAGAGTGTTTATATGCTGTTTAATATGACATGTGGCCTATTTAGAGTGATGTGCTGTTTAATATGACATGTAGCCTATTTAGAGTGTTTATGTGCTGTTTAATATGACATGTAGCCTATTTAGTGTTTATATGTGCCTATTTAGAGTGTTTATTGCTGTTTAATATGACATGTGGCCTATTTAGAGTGTTTATATGCTGTTTAATATGACATGTGGCCTATTTAGAGTGTTTATATGCTGTTTAATATGACATGCATGTAGCCTATTTAGAGTGTTTATGTGCTGTTTAATATGACATGTAGCCTATTTAGAGTGTTTATGTGCTGTTTAATATGACATGTGGCCTATTTAGAGTGTTTATATGCTGTTTTAGACATGTGCCTATTTAGTGTTTATGCTGTTTAATATGACATGTGGCCTATTTAGGAGTGTTTATTTAGAGTGTTTATGTGCTGTTTAATATGACATGTGGCCTATTTAGAGTGTTTATATGACTGTTTAGAGTGTTTATATGCTGTTTAATATGACATGTAGCCTATTTAGAGTGTTTAGTGTTTATGTGCTGTTTAATATGACATGTTTAATATGACATGTGGCCTATTTAGAGTGTTTATATGCTGTTTAATATGACATGTGGCCTATTTAGAGTGTTTATGTGCTGTTTAATATGACATGTGGCCTATTTAGAGTGTTTATGTGCTGTTTAATATGACATGTGGCCTATTTAGAGTGTTTATATGCTGTTTAATATGACATGTGGCCTATTTAGAGTGTTTATGTGCTGTTTAATATGACATGTAGCCTATTTAGAGTGTTTATATGTTTAATATGACATGTGGCCTATTTAGAGTGTTTATATGCTGTTTAATATGACATGTGCCTATTTAGAGTGTTTATATGCTGTTTAATATGACATGTAGCCATGCTGTTTTTGACATGTGGCCTATTTAGAGTGTTTATATGCTGTTTAATATGGCCTATTTAGAGTGTTTATATGCTGTTTAATATGACATGTAGCCTATTTAGAGTGTTTATGTGCTGTTTAATATGACATGTAGCCTATTTAGGTTTAGTGTTTATGTGCTGTTTAATATGACATGTGGCCTATTTAGAGTGTTTATATGCTGTTTAATATGACATGTGGCCTATTTAGAGTGTTTACATGCTGTTTAATATGACATGTAGCCTATTTAGAGTGTTTATGTGCTGTTTAATATGACATGTAGCCTATTTAGAGTGTTTATGTGCTGTTTAATATGACATGTGGCCTATTTAGAGTGTTTATATGCTGTTTAATATGACATGTAGCCTATTTAGAGTGTTTATGTGCTGTTTAATATGACATGTGGCCTATTTAGAGTGTTTATATGCTGTTTAATATGACATGTGGCCTATTTATAGTGTTTATATGCTGTTTAATATGACATGTGGCCTATTTAGAGTGTTTATGTGCTGTTTAATATGACATGTGGCCTATTTATAGTGTTTATGTGCTGTTTAATATGACATGTAGCATATTTAGAGTGTTTATGTGCTGTTTAATATGACATGTGGCCTATTTATAGTGTTTATGTGCTGTTTAATATGATATGTGGCCTATTTAGAGTGTTTATGTGCTGTTTAATATGACATGTGGCCTATTTAGAGTGTTTATATGCTGTTTAATATGACATGTGGCCTATTTAGAGTGTTTATGTGCTGTTTAATATGACATGTAGCCTATTTAGAGTGTTTATATGCTGTTTAATATGACATGTGGCCTATTTAGAGTGTTTATATGCTGTTTAATATGACATGTGGCCTATTTAGAGTGTTTATATGCTGTTTAATATGACATGTAGCCTATTTAGAGTGTTTATGTGCTGTTTAATATGACATGTGGCCTATTTAGAGTGTTTATATGCTGTTTAATATGACATGTGGCCTATTTATAGTGTTTATGTGCTGTTTAATATGACATGTGGCCTATTTAGAGTGTTTATATGCTGTTTAATATGACATGTGGCCTATTTAGAGTGTTTATGTGCTGTTTAATATGACATGTAGCCTATCTAGAGTGTTTATATGCTGTTTAATATGACATGTAGCCTATTTAGAGTGTTTATATGCTGTTTAATATGACATGTAGCCTATTTAGAGTGTTTATATGCTGTTTAATATGACATGTAGCCTATTTAGAGTGTTTATGTGCTGTTTAATATGACATGACATGTGTTTATATGCTGTTTAATATGACAGAGCCTATTTGTTTATGTGCTGTTTAATATGACATGTGGCCTATTTAGAGTGTTTATATGCTGTTTTTGACATGTGGCCTATTTGAGTGTTTATATGTTTAATATGACATGTAGCCTATTTAGAGTGTTTATGTGCTGTTTAATATGACATGTGGCCTATTTAGAGTGTTTATATGCTGTTTAATATGACATGTGGCCTATTTAGAGTGTTTATATGCTGTTTAATATGACATGTAGCCTATTTAGAGTGTTTATGTGCTGTTTAATATGACATGTAGCCTATTTAGAGTGTTTATATGCTGTTTAATATGACATGTAGCCTATTTAGAGTGTTTATGTGCTGTTTAATATGACATGTGGCCTATTTAGAGTGTTTATATGCTGTTTAATATGACATGTAGCCTATTTAGAGTGTTTATGTGCTGTTTAATATGACATGTGGCCTATTTAGAGTGTTTATATGCTGTTTAATATGACATGTGGCCTATTTATAGTGTTTATGTGCTGTTTAATATGACATGTGGCCTATTTATAGTGTTTATGTGCTGTTTAATATGATATGTGGCCTATTTAGAGTGTTTATGTGCTGTTTAATATGATATGTGGCCTATTTAGAGTGTTTATGTGCTGTTTAATATGATATGTGGCCTATTTAGAGTGTTTATGTGCTGTTTAATATGACATGTGGCCTATTTATAGTGTTTATGTGCTGTTTAATATGACATGTGGCCTATTTAGAGTGTTTATATGCTGTTTAATATGACATGTGGCCTATTTAGAGTGTTTATATGCTGTTTAATATGATATGTGGCCTATTTAGAGTGTTTATATGCTGTTTAATATGACATGTAGCCTATTTGAATGATGTCCCCTTCTTACCTCTACCTTGTCATGTTTTATTCAAATCATTTTCTTTCCAAACCATATGGTTTGATTTCAATACTTAAAAAACAATTGGTAAGTCCAGGGAGTCACAAAAATAGATGGGTGTGGTTAAATTTAGATTTTAATGAATGGAGCGGATTTGGAGCAGCCGTTTTTTCCCTGTTATCGCAGGGCGGTTTTTAGCAGAGTGGTAGGAAAGCACATGGAGCGCTGGAGTGCTGCGCAAGCACAGCTCCATGAGCGGGATTTCCAACTGTTCAAATCTGCATGCTCTGCTATGCAGATGCCAAATCAAGCTCCCTACCGACGGGATTTCCAACTGTTCAAATCTGCATGCTCTGCTATGCAGATGCCAAATCAAGCTCCCTACCGAGCGGGATTTCCAACTGTTCAAATCTGCATGCTCTGCTATGCAGATGCAAAATCAAGCTCCCTACCGCATCACCATGCGCCTCCACAATTTTGTAGGAGTGCAAGAAGTATGAAAGCGGCGGCAGCATCGCAGTAAACTTCAGACATCAAGATTGACTATGTCAAGCCTTTAATACTCCTCCGACACAGTAGGTCCAGAGATGAGCTCCGACCGGGAACTGTCTGTCATATGCACGCAGGAAAATAAATAATGAGCATGAAGTATACAAATACATGTTTAGAACTAATAATTGATCGCATGGTGCAAGAAAGGCTACAATTAATTGATTATAGAATGTTATGATGGGCACAACTTTGTTGAATCAAAACATACACAGTCTCAGCACAACAAACTCGTACTCGAGAACGAATCGTTTGGGGGGCTGCAGTTCGCTAATTTATCACCTTGCCTGGCTACCCAGACTCCTTGCTCCGGCCAAGCACTACGCCACGCCCACGGACGTTAAACCTCGTTCACAATACCCATAAACACTCCGTTATGTTACGCCAGATGTCATGCATTCCAATGGAGATATCCACAATGGATTAAGGCTCCATTGCAAGACAGACGCCGCATTCTTTGCATTTTTCAAACTGCATTGTCTTCAGTCCAGCCAGAGTATTTAGAGCTTTATGGGATAGCCAGCAACTTGTAAACAATTACCCATTCCTATAAGTGAGTAGGCCTACTATTTTAATACTAATGTTAAATAATACACATTGGTTGTTAAGACAATTATATTATATGACTGTTGCCTCACGTTTAAAGTGTATTATGATGGTAATAAAGTTTGTTTTTGATGATAATTGTTAAGTGGGGGGACGGTAGTTACAATAGTATCTTGAACCTAGCCTAGCTGCTCTGCAGCGCAAGCTAGCTTGACTTGCAGTAACAAGTTGATGGAAAAGTAACGAAACAAGACATATTTTATTATCACTTGAAACAATATATTTATCCTGTGTCGAATGAAAAGGTCACATTTTTTTATCTCCCAGAGTGAAAAGGTCTTATTTTTAAATCTCCCAAAATAAATGCGATGGTGGAAATACGACTGTATTTATTCTTTTTTACTTTTGCATTTTTACTAAGAAATGGCGGAATGGTTTTTATTTAAGTAGTATGTGTTCAGGAAGTGGAAATGTGTCTAATAAGCTATGAGAAGTTTGTTAATGGATATTTATATTTTGTGTTTTAAGTTATCATTCAGTTGTACTTGTCCGTTCAGATGCGGGGCAAGACTCCATGAAGATGACGTACGGCGTAATGAAATACATCACGATGTAAACTGGGCATTTAGTTTCTTCTCCACAATGAAAGAGATACGTAACGAACGACAAAGCAGCGGAAGAATTTAGTGTGAGTAATCAGGGTACGTATCACCCTCACCGCATTCCGCCAAGAATCGTTCACAATCTAGTCCGGTTACAGCCACAACTAGACATCCTTTAAAATGTATCAAGGAATAATCGTCGGCCATTTTGTATGCCTAGCAATCAACAAATGTGCATTGTTTAAAGTACACAAATAACTGCTCAAATATGCCCCATTATGAACGAAATGTGAACAAGAGGCTCGTAGAATCACGACTCGTGTTTTTAGTACATTGTTAGCCGTTTGGGGGTCCAACATGTTTACATTTACATTTAAGTCATTTAGCAGACGCTCTTATCCAGAGCGACTTACAAATTGGTGCTTTCACCTTATGACATCCATGTTCTGGGCATTACTGAGTCAAATCCACTTCCGTTTGTTTTCCCGCCACTTCAATTGAAGGACGTTGCGCTACCCTGTTGCGGAAAAAAACACGTGTGGTTATTAAGGACTACAACATCTAATGTTGGCTTCAACTTGGCTTTCCATACAAATCCTTTCTCATTATAAAACAGCGAAGGTGAGATTCAAATGGTGAGATTAATGCTACCGCTATTCATGGATTAATTATGTATGCCTGCGTCAGCCACACAGGCTACAGAAAAATCGCCGTGCATGCATCCAATCTATTTAGTCAAGCAATGTCCACATTATTCTCACATATTTTATAGCGGTTAATAGCGTTGGGCCAGCAACCGAATGGTCACAGGTTCGAATCCCGAGCCGACTGGGTGACAAATCTGTCGACGTGCCCTTGAGCAAGGTACTTAACCCTAATTGCTCCTTTAAATCGCTCTGGATAAGAACGTCTGGTAAATGACAAAAATTTACATGTACAATTAATATAAATGCATTTGCAAGGACTTTTAGGCCCTATATGTACAACTATATAAATTATACAATTATATAACATTAAAGTATTTGAAAATTATCATTAAGAATGAATAGGTCCCTGGATTTGTCTTGTCTATGTCTGTATGAACCCTGCTTATAGGATGTATAAGGTGGAGTTGTGGGCCAATTTGCATATATTCACTTTTATTTCTCTAAGTACACATGTGGAACTGCAGGCAAATCCTTTTTATTTTCGTTTCAAACCATTTTGAAATTCTGATCCCAATGTCATACATTGGCCTCATTATTTATAGATACCCTCTCAACCAAACCCTCTCTCTCGAACCTCCAACAAGATTCAGAAACCTGCTGCTGAAGGATCCTGTAGTACTAGTTGCCGTGGCAATACATCTACAGATTCATTGGTCTTCTAGCACACTTGAGTGTGTGCATATTAGAGTGTGGCATATTAGAGTGTGGCATATGCAAATCTCAGCATCGCTATTGAGACAAGGCTAAGTGGGACATCAGTGCAAACATGGATGTTTGGCTACCCTATGGCTCTCTCTATACAGTACAAACCTGGGTGCTCTACTGGTTCCCAATGACACCTCTAGGATCCTCTCCCTTGAATATTTAATGCATGCAAACAACCACAAGTATTGTTACACTATCTACTGTATGTACAGTGCCTACAGAAAGTATGCATACCCCTTGACTTATCAAGACATTTCAGCTTTACATTTTTTTATAAATTTGTAAAAAAAAATATTAAAAAACATAATTACACTTTCACATTATGAGGTATTGTGTGTAGGTCAGTGACAAAAAACATCTATATTTAATGCATTTTAAATTCATGTTGTAACATAACAACATTTAGAAAAAGTAAAGGGGTCATTTCTGAAGGAGCTGTATGTAAGCAATATACCCCTATCTGATTATACTACTATGTCCAGTATCCTCTGTAATAAAAAACTATATTGTTTATGCTTATTCATTATGTGAAAAGGAAAAGGATAATATTAACAAAACAAACTCCTGCACCACATCCCCCAACACATTCCAAGAAGGGGACACAAGCATGGACACTGGGTAAAAGAGCTCATCTAAGCAGTAACTATGTACTGTAGTCCCAAATAAGAAAATACATCTCTATCTCTAAATGAATCTTGGTTAACCCATTTATGCTTACTTAGTCTGTCCACGAGAGATTATCTCTAAATAGCTGTCCATACATTTCCTGTGAATATACACTACCGTTCAAAATTTTGTCCATTAAAATAACATCAAATTGATCAGAAATATATTGTAGACATTGTTAATGTTGTAAATGACTATTGTAGCTGGAAACGGCAGATTTTTAATGGAATATTTACATAGGCGTTCAGTGAAGTGGTGACTCCGGGATACTGGCCTTCTAAGCAGAGTTGCAAAGAAAAAGTCATATCAGACTGGCCAATAAAAAGAAAATATTAAGATGGGCAAAATAACAAATACACTGGACAGAGGAACTCTGCCTAGAAGGCCAGCATCCCGGAGTTTCCTCTTAACTGTTGACGTTGAGACTGGTGTTTTGCATGTACTATTTAATGAAGCTGCCAGTTGAGGACTTGTGAAGCGTCTGTCTCTCAAACTAGATACTCTAATGTACTTGTCCTCTTGCACAGTTGTGCACTAGGGCCTCCCACTCCTCTTTCTATTCTGGTTAGGGCCAGTTTGCGTTGTTTTGTGAAGGGAGTAGTAGACATCGTTGTACGAGATCTTCAGTTTCTTGGCAATTGTTTGCATGCAATAGCTTTCATTACTCAGAACAAGAATAGACTGACGAGTTTCAGAAGAAAGTTCTTTGTTTCTGTCCATTTTGAGCCTGTAATCAAACCCACAAATGCTGATGCTCCAGATACTCAACTAATCTAAAGAAGGCTAGTTTGATTGCCTCTTTAAACAGCACAACAGTTTTCAGCTGTGCTAACATAATTGCAAAATGGTTTTCTAATGATCAATTAGCCTTTTAAAATTATAAACTTGGATTAGCTAACGAACTGTGCCATTGGAACACAGGAGTGATGGTTGCTGATAATGGGCCTCTGTACGCCTAGGTAGATATTCCATTAAAAATCAGCCATTACCATACACTGTATTTCTGATCAATTTGATGTTATTTTAATGGACAAAAAATGTGATTTTTCTTTCAAAAACCAGGACATTTCTAAGTGACCCCAAACTTTTGAACGGTAGTGTAAATACACTTAATATAATATATGCACTTAGAGACACATAAAATAGTGAACATCATAATCTAAAACTCCCCCTGCAGCAAGACAATTTAAAATCTTAGTTTAAACGCTCTCATTGTGAATTCTCACCGGAGTGCTTTACCTTCTTTCTACAAGAACAAAGTGAATCCTTTCCCTCCATCCCTCCCTCCCTCACACCATCCTGAAGATAGAGAGAGAGAGCATAATTTTACCTCATTAGTCATGATAATATAATGCAATTCCTTCTCCGTACGTAATTAGCATAATGGCACATAATGGTCGTAATGGTGTCTTCTCATCACCTTAACAATACCAGCCTGTTAACTATGCTATAAAAAGTACTTCAAGTAAAGTGCATTACATAATTCTGCAATTGTGATGCTTCACCACTTTCTGAGGAGTTCAAAGCCATCAATCATATGAGGAGATGAAATCAGTGTTGCCTCAGCTGCATCCTTTTACTGTGAACTGCGAGGTATTTTCTTAGAACATTTTATTTCTTAGAAAGTATATGGTCAAATTTTAATTTGTAATAATGACATAGTAATTACCCTAAAAATCCCATTTCGGTCTCCTAGAGATGTAGGCCTGCTAAAACAAGCTCAACTATATGCAATTGAATCTAGGTAGTAAGGTTTCATCAAGCGGTACTGTTGCTACTGTACATGTCCACAGATACTTGTGCTTCTACCTGAGCCTTGCTAGTAAATCTATACCCTGGACCAATAACGCTGCTAGGACATATGGCATGCTATTCCCCTATGGGCCCTGGTCAAAAGCAGTGCACTATTTAGGGAATAGGGTACCATTTGGGATGCAGTAATGGTCCCTTGTCCAATCAAAGGATCTGCTTACATTACCAAGCATATGGGCTCAAAGAGAGAGCAGAACAGAACACATGCATGCAGACAGACGGTATGCCAGCCTATTGTTTCCCTGGATATCATAGCCCTGGCTTGTTTTAAGCAAGCGGACCAGACACAAACAAGCGCTCCTGTATTCATGAGATTCTCTAATCCATGAGATATGATGCCAGTCTCAGCTTCTGTCCTGACAGAATACAGTAAAGAAAGACCGTCTGAAATGATACCCGATTTACTATAATACACTACTTCCGGCGCCGACAGAGATGGCCGCCTCGCTTCGCATTCCTAGGAAACTATGCAGTTTTTTTTTTTTTTTTACGTGTTATTTCTTACATTAGTACCCCAGGTCATCTTAGGGTTCATTACATACAGTTGAGAAGAACTACTGAATATAAGATCAGCGTCAACTCACCATCAGTACGACCAAGAATATGTTTTCCGCGACGCGGATCCTGTGTTCTGCCTTACAAACAGGACAACGGAATGGATCGCATGCAGCGACCCAAGAAAACGACTCCGAAAAAGAGGGAAACGAGGCGGTCTTCTGGTCAGACTCCGAAAAAGGGCACATCGCGCACCACTCCCCAGCATTCTTCTTTCCAATGTCCAGTCTCTTGACAACAAGGTTGACGAAATCCGAGCAAGGGTGGCATTCCAGAGGGACATCAGAGACTGCAACGTTCTCTGCTTCACGGAAACATGGCTCACTGGAGAGACGCTATCCGATGCGGTGCAGCCAACGGGTTTCTCCACGCATCGCGCCGACAGAAACAAACATCTTTCTGGTAAGAAGAGTGGCGGGGCGTATGCCTCATGACTAACGAGACATGGTGTGATGAAGGAAACATACAGGAACTCAAATCCTTCTGTTCACCTGATTTAGAATTCCTCACAATCAAATGTAGACCGCATTATCTTCCAAGAGAATTCTCTTCGATTATAATCACAGCCGTATATATCCCCCAAGCAGACACATCGATGGCTCTGAACGAACTTTATTTAACTCTTTGCAAACTGGAAACCATTTATCCGGAGGCTGCATTCATTGTAGCTGGGGATTTTAACAAAGCTAATCTGAAAACAAGACTCCCTAAATTTTATCAGCATATCGATTGCGCAACCAGGGGTGGTAAAACCTTGGATCATTGTTACTCTAACTTCCGCGACGCATATAAGGCCCTGCCCCGCCCCCTTTCGGGAAAAGCTGACCACGACTCCATTTTGCTGATCCCTGCCTACAGGCAGAAACTAAAACAAGAGGCTCCCACGCTGAGGTCTGTCCAACGCTGGTCAGACCAAGCTGACTCCACACTCCAAGACTGCTTCCATCACGTGGACTGGGACATGTTTCGTATTGCGTCAGATAAAAATATTGACGAATACGCTGATTCGGTGTGCGAGTTCATTAGAACGTGCGTCGAAGATGTCGTTCCCATAGCAACGATAAAA
The DNA here is from genome assembly GCF_034236695.1 of Oncorhynchus nerka. Lineage (NCBI taxonomy): Eukaryota > Metazoa > Chordata > Actinopteri > Salmoniformes > Salmonidae > Oncorhynchus > Oncorhynchus nerka. Next base: position 39,620,061 of record NC_088396.1, read on the forward strand.
ACATTCCCTAACCAGAAACCGTGGATTGATGGCAGCATTCGCGTGAAACTGAAAGCGCGAACCACTGCTTTTAATCAGGGCAAGGTGACCGGAAACATGACAGAATATAAACAATGCAGCTATTCCCTCCGCAAGGCTATTAAACAAGCTAAGCGTCAGTACAGAGACAAAGTGGAATCTCAATTCAATGGCTCAGACACAAGAGGCATGTGGCAGGGTCTACAGTCAATCACGGACTACAAGAAGAAACTCAGCCCAGTCATGGACCAGGATGTCTTGCTCCCAGGCAGACTAAATAACTTTTTGCCCGCTTTGAGGACAATACAGTGCCACTGACACGACCTGCAACGAAAACATGCGGTCTCTCCTTCACTGCAGCCGAGGTGAGTAAGACATTTAAACGTGTTAACCCTCGCAAGGCTGCAGGCCCAGACGGCATCCCCAGCCGCGCCCTCAGAGCATGCGCAGACCAGCTGGCCGGTGTGTTTACAGACATATTCAATCAATCCCTATACCAGTCTGCTGTTCCCACATGCTTCAAGAGGGCCACCATTGTTCCTGTTCCCAAGAAAGCTAAGGTAACTGAGCTAAACGACTACCGCCCCGTAGCACTCACTTCCGTCATCATGAAGTGCTTTGAGAGACAAGTCAAGGACCATATCACCTCCACCCTACCTGACACCCTAGACCCACTCCAATTTGCTTACCGCCCAAATAGGTCCACAGACGATGCAATCTCAACCACACTGCACACTGCCCTAACCCACCTGGACAAGAGGAATACCTATGTGAGAATGCTGTTCATTGACTACAGCTCGGCATTCAACACCATAGTACCCTCCAAGCTCGTCATCAAGCTCGAGACCCTGGGTCTCGACCCCGCCCTGTGCAACTGGGTACTGGACTTCCTGACGGGCCGCCCCCAGGTGGTGAGGGTAGGCAACAACATCTCCTCCCCGCTGATCCTCAACACGGGGGCCCCACAAGGGTGCGTTCTGAGCCCTCTCCTGTACTCCCTGTTCACCCACGACTGCGTTGCCACGCACGCCTCCAACTCAATCATCAAGTTTGCGGACGACACAACAGTGGTAGGCTTGATTACCAACAACGACGAGACGGCCTACAGGGAGGAGGTGAGGGCCCTCGGAGTGTGGTGTCAGGAAAATAACCTCACACTCAACGTCAACAAAACTAAGGAGATGATTGTGGACTTCAGGAAACAGCAGAGGGAACACCCCCCTGTCCACATCGATGGAACAGTAGTGGAGAGGGTAGCAAGTTTTAAGTTCCTCGGCATACACATCACAGACAAACTGAATTGGTCCACTCACACTGACAGCGTCGTGAAGAAGGCGCAGCAGCGCCTCTTCAACCTCAGGAGGCTGAAGAAATTTGGCTTGTCACCAAAAGCACTCACAAACTTCTACAGATGCACAATCGAGAGCATCCTGGCGGGCTGTATCACCGCCTGGTACGGCAACTGCTCCGCCCTCAACCGTAAGGCTCTCCAGAGGGTAGTGAGGTCTGCACAACGCATCACCGGGGCAAACTACCTGCCCTCCAGGACACCTACACCACCCGATGTTACAGGAAGGCCATAAAGATCATCAAGGACATCAACCACCCGAACCACTGCCTGTTCACCCCGCTATCATCCAGAAGGCGAGGTCAGTACAGGTGCATCAAAGCTGGGACCGAGAGACTGAAAAACAGCTTCTATCTCAAGGCCATCAGACTGTTAAACAGCCACCACTAACATTGAGTGGCTGCTGCCAACACACTGTCATTGACACTGACCCAACTCCAGCCACTTTAATAATGGGAATTGATGGGAAATGATGTAAATATATCACTAGCCACTTTAAACAATGCTACCTTATATAATGTTACTTACCCTACATTATTCATCTCATATGCATACGTATATACTGTACTCTACATCATCGACTGCATCCTTATGTAATACATGTATCACTAGCCACTTTAACTATGCCACTTTGTTTACTTTGTCTACATACTCATCTCATATGTATATACTGTACTCAATACCATCTACTGTATGCTGCTCTGTACCATCACTCATTCATATATCCTTATGTACATATTCTTTATCCCCTTACACTGTGTATAAGACAGTAGTTTTGGAATTGTTAGTTAGATTACTTGTTGGTTATCACTGCATTGTCGGAACTAGAAGCACAAGCATTTCGCTACACTCGCATTAACATCTGCTAACCATGTGTATGTGACAAATAAAATTTGATTTGATTTTACTTTTGACCAGAGTCCATAAAAGTAGTGAACAGTGAATAGGGTGCTATTTGGGACGAACCCAGAGATGAGTGAGCTCTGTTGAACTATTTCATTGGTTCCATTTTGCCAAGCAAACTCAGTCAAGCACAGATACAATTATTATTAAGAAAACAAATACTATTTGAATCCAGGTCTGTAAATAAGACAGACACATAAAAACAACGTTCCATCCAGCAGCCTGCTCCTTTTATAGCAAAAACTATTTTTAAACTACTCCTGCATTCTTTTGCCTCTTTAGAGACAAACATGTCCCTCAGCTGTTCAGAAATACAAATCTGGAACCACACTGTTGCAAGGAGGTCCGTCCATGCATGCATGGGGCTACTCTGTGGTTGAGCCACCAGAGCCAGTGTAGTTAGTTAGTAGTGAGTCCCTAAGATGACACAGGAGGCCTGTGGGAAGTGGGAACAGTAGCCTGGTCCCAGATCTGTTTGTGCTGTCTTGCAAAGTCCTGTGCTCATTGTAGCCCCAAACAACAACACAACAAAACAGGTCTGGGACCAGGCTATGGGAACAGTTGATATCATGGGCATGTATTGTACTCCTCTCCTGAATGAGCATACCCAGCGTCTGGGATTGTGGGAGCAGCTAGTGGATAGCGAGCCAAAGCCCAGACCCCAGAGGACAGAACAGATGTATTTACGAGCAGCAGGGCATACCCATCTGTCTATCTGTAATATGCATGTTACTTTTGGTACTCAGACCAGGCAGAGAGAAATAGAGAACTAGCCAGACCCAACCTAATCAGTGAAAGGCGGGCTTGTCTCCACACCACACAAGGGGGATTTTATTTTCCCACTAGTACAACAAAAGCAATGTGATCACACTGTCTCAGTTAGTTTCGGATGACTTCTGTTGACCATCCGGCAATTTACTCCCAGCCACGGAGATGAGAAAGAGAGATTCTCGGAAATCAGCTCCGCACCATGGTGCATTTCTCACGTTGTTACGCCATCTGGGTGGAAAGAATAATGCTCAGATAAAGACCAACTGCACTGCAAACCCCAAGGCATTTTGTGCTCAAATACTTCTAGTAAGTTGAACTCAAAGTCAATGAAAAGTCATTATTATTTAAAATCTTTTTGGTACTGACTCAAAACTAAATGAGAAGTCACACCAACTCTATTTTTTAAAGTTATGGTAACAAATTAACTTTTTTCCCAGCATGCTCTACTGCAGGTAAAAAAATGTTCATGTGTTTTTGCATGTACATTGAGTGATTGATTGATTAATCTTATGCTACACCAAGATAAATAACATACACTTTTCTAAATTAATCCAATAGTTAATTTAGAATTTCTGCACCTGTTACTGAAATGGTTATTCCAGTTTAAATTACATAGGTAGTGTCCTCCCACTGTTCCTAACCCCGGCAGTCAGGAATGCCGGTTGTGGGTGAATACGACTTTTACACATCACTTTGCAAGGTTCCAGAAATCCTTGTTGGAAGATTCCTGGAAATCCTTAAACCAGTTGTTTTTTTAATCTGGGAATTTGGGAAAAGTTCCTGGAATTTTGCCACCCTACTATCAGACCTGATGTGGCCTGTAAACCATGCGTTTTAGACCACTGTATTAGGGCAAAGCTAGGCCTCAAAATAAGGCTTTATGAGATATGTAATGTATTATCACAGTTTAATTATAACGATAACATGCGCCTAACATTCGCCTAGGAATGTTCACTCACTTGGTGAAGGCCACAGGACTGAAAATGAACTAATTCAATAACCATGTCTCTGTCACTAACAAATACAGGCATGGGTGGTAACACTACAATTCACTCGAAAAGGCAAGGCACACTGGGAAATTATATTGGAGGTGTTAATAAAAAATGTCAAGCTGATACAACTCCAATCTGGACCCCCTACAGGGTCACAGTGACTCTATCAGATTGAGTAATGACCACATAATCACTTTATGTAACTGTACTCAGATACACACTACATGACCAAAAGTATGTGGACACCCCTTCAAATTAATGGATTCGGCTATTTCAGCCTCACCCGTTTAGTTTTAGTTTAGTTTATTTTATTTTTACAGGGACAGTGCACATTAATCAACGTTTCAGTAAAAGTGCCGGTTTTAGCCAGCCGGCTAATTTTCAACCTCAGTCCCTGGGCAGGTAATTAAAAACAATTACAATATAGACAATAGCACCATAGAACAAGCAAGACATAGCAACATAGGACAAGCAAGACATAGCATACAGACAGAGCAACATAGAACAAAAAGCAGCAAAACAAAATTCATAAAAGCAACAAAGTGTTTCCACACCTCACAAGCTACAGACAACAGACAACATGGAAAGCGGCAACACACAGCTAGGGACCATGTTCACAAATCTGATTGACCTTTAGCCAGGTCTTCAAGCATTTTGTGAAAGTGTGATATGTGGTGCAGTTATGTGTGTCTGATGGCAGTGTATTCCAGACATGGGAAGCTCTCACAGAGAATGCAGAATTACTAAAGGTGCTTTTCCTTAGGGGAACTATACAGTCACCTCTCATGGCAGACCTTGTGGATCTGCTGCCATATGTCTGGGTTTTCTGTTTATCAAAAATATTGAGTGGAGGGGGAGCCAGGCCATTAAGGATTTTAAATACAAGACATGCGTCGGTGTATTGCACAAGATTTTCTCAACTCAAGAGCTCATGCTTTCTAAGGATGTGACAATGATGATGGCTATTGGGCTTCCTATCAAGCACTTTGAGAGCCTGTTTGTAGACAGACTGAATAGGTTTTAATGTTGTACAGCAAGCTTGGACCCAACTAGTCAAGCAGTATGTTAAGTGGGGGAGTATCATAGAATTGAAGTACAGTTTTGCTACCTCTGTAGTCAAACAATTTCGTATAAATCGGAAATGAGCTAGGTTGAATTTGGTTATTTGAATTACCTTTTTCACATGCTTTTTAAAAGAGAGGTTGGAATCAAGTATGATGCCAAGGTACTTAAAATCGGATACCACCTGGAGCTTCTCCCCTGACACATAGACATCTGGCTCAGTAGCATCTGTTGCCCTTTGTGAAGAACATGCAAACAGTTTTTTTCACATTGAGATGCAAACACGAGTCACTGAGCCACTTTGTAACCTGGACCATTACAGTAGTGAGTTCTTGTGCAGCTTGTTGTTTGCTCTTTGCATGCACATATATCACTGTATCATCTGCATACATTTGAACTTCAGACCCAGTACAGACAGAAGGCAGATCATTAATGTACAGGCTGAACAGGAGGGGCCCCAGTATTGACCCTTGGGGCACGCCCACATCATAGCTACGAGTGGGCGACAGCTCATTGCTCACTCTGACACACTGAGTTCTGCCTTCAAGGTATGATTTCATCCTGTTTATACACCTGTTGCTGACAGGTGTATAAAATTGAGCACACAGCACTGCAATCTCCATTGACAGTAGAATGGCCTTACTGAAGAGCTCAGTGACTTTCAACGTGGCAGCGTCATAGGATGTGGAAGAGCTCAACCCCATCAAACACTTTTGGGATGAACTGTAACGCCGACTGCGAGCCAGGCCTAGTCACCCAACATCAGTACCCGACCTCACTAATGCTCTTGTGGCTGAATGGAAGCAAGTCCCTGCAGCAATGGTCCAACATCTAGGAAAGCCTTCCCAGAAGAGTGGAGGCTGTTATAGCAGCAAAGGGGTGACCAACTCCATTAATGCCCATGATTTTGCAATGAAATGTTCGACAAGCAGGTGTCCACATACTTTTGGTAATGTAGTGCATATAGTGCAATGCGTTCCTCTAAAGTTTTGAGTAATGACAGCACATTGGGGTTTACATTACATTTAAGTCATTTAGCAGACGCTCTTGTCCAGAGCGACTTACAAATACAGTGAGGGAAGAGGGGGAGAGGGCTGGGGCACTGCTGTCTTGGGCCAATTAACTACGTAAACATGTCTCATGTCTCAGCCGTTCTGCTCTCTTGTCGCTATAGGCTAAAGCGAACACAGAGGAAGACAGAATACTTTTGCCTAGAAAGAACGCTGCAAAAATCCCCCAACCAGAGGTCACCTCCTGAAGATGTCATCAAGAGGAAATATCCTATCTGCTCTGCCCACCCTCTGTGTTCTGAACAACCGGCTACATCCAGTTTTCAGGGGAAATGGAAAGAGCCTGTGGAGTTCTACTTTTGGGCGTTAACAAGGCGACACTCCATCTTACGTATCTCCTCCTCCAAATTTACTGGATTGGTTCAACAGTACAGAAAACAACCTCACCCGGCAGTATTTGTTTTCTCGCAGGACCAGAAAGAAAGGTTAGGTTCTAAGTTAGGTTATGCTCTGCCTGGAAGTGAATTACAGTGGAATCAGATCAAGGACAAAGCTAGGACAACAGAGGACACATCTCTTATTAAACCACTGGTTCATTCATGAAGGCTTATTAAAAAGGAACCCTCCAGAGAAACCCTATGGAACAATCAGTGGGAGACTATAGGTCCTATCAGTGCTTCTACACCTGCATTGCTTGCTGTTTGGGGTTTTAGGCTAGGTCTGTACAGCACTTTGAGATATCAGCTGATGTAAGAAGGGCTTTATAAATCAATTTGATTTGATCAGTGGGAGACTATTGGTCCTATCAGTGGGAGACTATGCTACGTCCCAAATATAGAGCACTACTTTTGACCAGAGCCCTCAGGGCCCATAGGTCTCTGGTCAAAGTTAGTGCACTATTCCCCCGCTAATTATTGTTATTATTGTTATTTTGCTTTATGAATTCCCCACGCTCCATCCAGCCCTCCCTCTCACCATCAATCAGCCCTCCCTCTCACCATCAATCAGCCCTCCCTCTCACCATCAATCAGCCCTCCCTCTCACCATCAATCAGCCCTCCCTCTCACCATCAATCAGCCCTCCCTCTAACCATCAATCAGCCCTCCCTCTCACCATCAATCAGCCCTCCCTCTAACCATCAATCAGCCCTCCCTCTCACCATCAATCAGCCCTCCCTCTAACCATCAATCAGCCCTCCCTCTCACCATCAATCAGCCCTCCCTCTCACCATCAATCAGCCCTCCCTCTCACCATCAATCAGCCCTCCCTCTCACCATCAATGAGCCCTCCCTCTCACCATCAATCAGCCCTCCCTCTAACCATCAATCAGCCCTCCCTCTCACCATCAATCAGCCCTCCCTCTAACCATCAATCAGCCCTCCCTCTCACCATCAATCAGCTATGATGAATAATGGTTTAAACAGAAGTTGATATAGCAGCACAAACACTGAGGAAAATAAATATGCATCGGCCTCCCGAGTGGCGCAGCGGTCTAAGGTACTGCATCGCAGTGCTAGCTGCATCACTACAGATCCTGGTTCGGAACCCAGGATGTGTTGCAGCCGGACGTGACCGGGAGACCCATGGGGCGGCACACAATTGGCTCAGCGTCGTCCTGGTTAGGGGAGGGTTTGGCCAGCTGGGTTGTCCTTGTCCCATCGTGCTCTAGTGACTCCTGTGGCGGGCAGGGTGCAGTGCATGCTGACACAGTCGCCAGGAGTACGGTGTTTCCTCCGACACATTGGTGTGGCTGGCTTCCGGGTTAAGCAGGCATTGTGTCAAGAAGCAGTGTGGCTTGACGGGGTCGTGTTTCGGAGGACGCATGGCTCTCGACCTTTGCCTCTCCTGAGTTTGCATGGGAGTTGCAGCGATGGGACAACACTGTAACTACCAATTAGGGTGAAGATAAAGGAAAGAATACAGAAGGAAGAAAGTCACAGAACATTAGAATGTTCTCCAAATAGATTATATGGCATTTTACTCTATGGACACAATCATGTCAATATTAGTCACAGGTATCACTGAGTATTTTGTTATTGTAATTTAAAAAATGGGGAAAAGTTGGTGGTTGCATTCGATCAAAGTTTTTTTTAAAGTATGACTTTCAGCACGCCGCGGAATGACCTCAGTTTTACAGCATAAACATAGGTACAGGTAAGCGTTTTCTGAATTGACATTTTTACAAGAATCAACTGATGGTGACTCAATGTTGTTGCTAGCAAATCCTGTGACCTGTTACCAAAACTAAACTCTGCCTCGATATTAAAGAACGAAGTTGAGCGTTCCTCAGCCAGCTTCCCAGTAGATTACAACGGCGATGGACAGAGTTGTGGATAAAACGTTAACAGTATGTTGCCACGCTCAACAAGAATAGCCTATGTAGCTGCCAACACCCCAGAATACCAGAGCAAGACGGAAACGCAAAGAAACAACACAACATAGTCTCCCCTCTGCATTCAAGCAGCCCTTGGCAGCTGATTCTGACCAGGCCAAATAGATTCCAAGAGCGATAGGTGGGCTATGTTTATGTTTTTTACAGTCGTTGGTTTATAGCCATGGATATACGCCCATGTTAGGAACTTCCCTCTTGCACCCATTTCAGCAAATGGGTAGTACCGGCTCTATGTAAGCAAGCCAACATTTTCAATGATTTGGCCAATGAACCCTGTGGAGCACCTAGTTAACAGTGACAGCCCATCACATTACCCAGGAGTGAGAGATGGACCCTTCTACAGACACGCCCCCCTTTATGAGAGTCACAAGTGAGCATCTGGCACTGAAGGAGGCAGTGTAATTCTGCGTTCGTAACCAAGTGGGAAGTAGGACTTTATCACATTCGACTGGAAAAAAATCCACTTGAACTGCCCTCAAACTGGTAATTACTAGTGGAACACTCGTCTATCATCCTGAGCACCCACTTCTTCCACATGGTGACCTCTAACGTCACCTAATAAGGAACTGGCCTCCATAACAGCAGTTAAATGCAACAATAAAACATTATTTATACAAATCTATTAATATCGTTTTTGAACTTTCTAATTTGCCAATCAGCATTTCTCAACGAGTTCAAATCACATGAATGCATCCAACTGGTATTTGTGACTTCCCAAAATTCCCACCACCCACATGGTTACAAACGCAGCATCAGTGAAAACTTCAGAGGCCCAACATAACAATTAGATCACAACACAAAATGCAAGGAACATTGTGAATGGAATGACATTTTCCTGCAGTAACAAAACCAAACCGTGACACCAAAACTGCAATACGTACCGAACTGTGGGTTTGGTGAACTTTCATTCATTTCCCTAAAAGAGACAGTGAGCACAGAGCAGCACTCCAGATTTTGTTTGACATTTTACTAAATTATTATTAATCGAGAGAGAGATCTAAATTCAAAGCAATGAGTATCAGAAGCCCAGATTACTTTTTATCACAGACTTTGAGATGAAAACGATCTGTCTCTGTCTCTCTCTCATACTCTGCCTCTATCTCTCTTTCTCCCTTTCTCTTACACTCTCTCTCTCTCTCTTCCAATGTATCTCTCTCTCCCTCTCTCTTAAACTATGACTCTCTCTCTCCCTCTCTCTTACACTATCTCTCCCTCTCTCTTACACTGCCTCTATCTCTCTCTCTTACACTGTCTCTCTCTCTATCTCTCGCTCTCCCTCTCTCTTACACTGTCTCTCTCTCCCTCTCTATTACACTATGTCTCTCCCTCTCTCTTACACTGCCTCTATCACTCTCTCTTAACACTGTCTCTCTCAATTAAATTCAATTAAATTTGCTTTATTTGCATGATGTAACAATGTACATATTGCCAAAGCTTACTTTGGATATTTACAATATGACAGTAATAATAATCAAAATTGTCAACGGGACAACAGTAACAACAATAACCAAGTGTCAAAATAACCATCCATTCAACAATAACAATAATCATACAGTAGAGGACATGTGCAGATTGGTCTGTCAGAAACTGTCCCTCATCTTATGGCAGACAGCAATGTAGTGCGCTGCCAACCCACAGCTCTCTGCGTCCTCCCCCAACAGGACGGGTAGCTTACTCTCATCAGAGAGGTCTTTGAAACCTTGAATAAGGGTTTCAAATTTGGAGAAATGACACTCTCTAATTGTTATATATTTTTTACATTTAGTCAGGAAATGCAGCTCCATCTCAGGTTCTGCTGTTGTGCCGTGGTTGCACAGCCTTTCCTCTACAGGGAGCCAGTTTTTCCTGTGTCTATCCTTCTCAATGGCAAGGCTGTGCTTACTGAGCCTGTACTTTGTCAAGGTTTGTCTCTCAATTCAATTCAAGGGGCTTTATTAGCATGGGAAACATGTGTTAACATTGCCAAAACAAGTGAGGTAGATAATATACAGAAGTGAAATAAACAATAAAAATTAACAGTAAACATTACACATACAGAAGTTTCTAAACAATAAAGACATTACAAATGTCATATTACGTATATATACAGTGTCGCATCGATGTACAAATGGTTAAGGGTACACAAGGGAAAATAAATAAACATAAATATGGGTTGTATTTACAATGCTGTTTGTTCTTCACTGGTTGCCCTTTTCTTGTGGCAACAGGTCACAAATCTTGCTGCTGTGATGGCACACTGTGGTATTTCACCCAGTAGATATGGGAGTTTATCAAAATTGGGCTTGTTTTCGAATTCTTTGTGGATCTGTGTATTCTGAGGGAAATATGTCTCTCTAATATAGTCATACATTTCGCAAGATTTCAGGAAGTGCAGCTCAGTTTCCACCTCATTTTGTGGGCAGTGTGAACATAGCCTGTCTTCTCTTGAGAGCCATGTCTGCCTACGGCGGCCTTTCTCAACAGCAAGGCTATGCTCACTGAGTCTGTACATAGTCAAAGCTTTCCTTAAGTTTGGGTCAGTCACAGTGGTCAGGTATTCTGCCACTGTGTACTCTCTGTTTAGGGCCAAATAGCATTCTAGTTTGCTCTGTTTTTTTGTTAATTCTTTCCAATGTGTCAACTAATTATCTTTTTGTTTTCTCATGATTTGATTGGGTCTAATTGTGCTGTTGTCCCAGGGCTCTGTGGGGTGTGTTTGTGTTTGTGAACAGAGCCCCATGACCAGCTTGCTTAGGGGACTCTTCTCCATGTTCATCTCTCTGTAGGTGATGGCTTTGTTATGGAAGGTTTGGGAATCGCTTCCTTTTAGGTGGTTGTAGAATTTAATGTCTCTTTTCTGGATTTTGATCATTAGTGGGTATCGGCCTAATTGTGCTCTGCATGCATTATTTAGTGTTCTACGTTGTACACGGAGGATATTTTTGCATATTTTTGCACTCAATTTGGTGTTTGTCCCATTTTGTGAATTCTTGGTTGGTGAGCGGACCCCAGACCTCACAACCATAAAGGACAATGGGCTCTATGACTGATTCAAGTATTTTTAGCCAGATCCTAATTGGTATGTTGAATTTTATGTTCCTTTTGATGGTATATAATGCCCTTCTTGCCTTGTCTCTCAGATCGTTCACAGCTTTGTGGAAGTTACCTGTGGCGCTGATGTTAGGCCAAGGTATGTATTGTTTTTTGTGTGCTCTAGGGCAATGGTGTCTAGATGGAATTTGTATTTGTGGTCCTGGCGACTGGACCTTTTTTGGAACACCACTATTTTGGTCTTACTGATATTTACTGTCAGGGCCCAGGTCTGGCAGAATCTGTGCAGAATATCGAGGTGCTGCTGTAGGCCCTCCTTGGTTGGTGACAGAAGCACCAGATCATCAGCAAACAGTAGACATTTGACTTCAGATTCTAGTAGGGTGAGGCCGGGTGCTGTAGACTTTTCTATCTCTCTCTCTCTCTCTCTCTCTCTCTCTCTCTCTCTCTCTCTCTCTCTCTCTCTCTCTCGGTGCATGCTGGGTGTTTTTGGATTTTGGGTGTTTGGTGTGGAGAGCTCTATCCTAACTAACTTTCTTGATTCTTTTCTTTACATGTTATTTTCTATGGTGGAGGGTTAATGCAATATTTGTTTTTAGCGGTATCCAAAGTTTTTTTTCAAAGTTAGGGTGGAAGAGGACAGAGTAACTTTCCTGGGGGTTGGAAGGTGTTGTGTGCGCAATGGCTTCTCAGCCTAGCGCGGAGGAGACGCTGTCGATACAGCATGGATTCAGGTGTGTTCCTGAGAACGGAGTTAAGGTGGAGGAGGTTCTGCTCGCGGTCGGTGAACAGGTAGGAGCTGAGTTTATACATTCTGCTTCTAGAATGAACAAAGCGGTGGTTGTGTTCATGAAAAGGGCTAATTTGGTCGGTAGGCTAATTGCTAGCGGAATATTTGTAAGGGATGTGTTGGTGTCAATTTCACCTCTCTCTACCCCTTCAACAAGAGTTGTAGTGGCAAATTTGCCTCCGTTTATTACGGATGATCAAATTAGGAAAGAGCTGAGTCGTTTTGGTAAGTTTGCTAGCGGTTTCCGTGTACTGTCAGCAGGTTTTCAGGCAGATGCCGTTAAGCACGTTGTTTCGTTCAGGAGGCAAGTGTTTATGTTTCTGAACAATAATGAGCAACAGCTAAATGTGCATTTCAAAGTGAGGCATGGGGAGGGGCTCTATGCAGGTTTTGCCAGCACAGATAGTCTACGGTGTTTTGAATGTGGGGATTTGGGGCACAAGAGCTTTGCGTGCCCACATAAAGGCCATAGACAAAGTGAGGGTACTAGCGCAAGTGGGGGAAATCGAGGTCAAAATGCAGGGGGTAAGGAGATGCAGACAGCAGAGGCTGGGCCTAGTCAGGCTAGAGATGGTAGGGTAGTGGAGGCTGGGTCTAGTCAGGCTAGAGATGGTGGAGAAGCAGAGGCTGGGTCTAGTCAGGCTAGAGATGGTGGGGTAGCTGAGGCTGGGCCTAGACATGCTATGGAGGGTGGTGCAGATGATGCTGGGCCTAGTCATGCTATGGAGGGTGGTGTAGCTGAGGCTGGCCCTAGTCATGCTATGGAGGGTGGTGTAGCTGAGGCTGGCCCTAGTCATGCTATGGCCTCACCCACAACAACAGGCAGATGATACTGGAGGAGGAAAGTGAGTCTGAGTCTGAGGATGAGGAGTTATTTTTTTCAGACTCCTCTTCAATTGGCCCGGAGCTGACAGCCAGTCAACCAGAGGGGTCTAAGTACACGTTGAGAGAACTGACACGGTTCCTGAAAGAGACTAAGGGGAAAAAAGTTCATCTTGAGGCTTTTTTTCCTGATCCTAGAAAGTTTGTAAGATCAGTACAACATGCTATGAGTAATGAGGGGCATGGTGTCCTCTCACCCAGGAAACGGTTTAGGTTGAAGAAGTGGGTCACAACAGTGCGTAAAGGTTTACCTTCAGACACTGTTTAAATGTTTAATTTCTTACTGACACTGGGGCCTTTTGAGCTTTGCTATTGGTCTATTTCTCTGCTGGCTTTTCTCCCACTTCTTATGGAGACTCTTCGGGTAGGCTCGTTCAATATAAATGGCGCCAGAGATGCGGGAAAGAGGAGTGTGTTGGGTGAATATGTAAAACAAAAAAAAGTACAGGTGTTGTTTCTGCAGGAGACGCATAGTGATGTGGTGAATGAAGTTGATTGGGGGCTCTGGTGGAAAGGGGCAAGTGTGTTGAGCCATGGGACAAATCTTAGTGCAGGGGTGGCAGTCCTTTTTGCACCGGGTTTGCTCCTCAAAGGAGGTGTGTAGGGGTAGGTTGCTTGTTGTTAAAGCAGAAATGAACAACATGTGTTTTGTCTTTATAAATGTGTATGCGCCTAACACAGGGAGAGAAAGAGGGGTTCTATTTGGGAGTCTTAGACAGGAACTCTCACAAGTAGCGCCTGAGGAGACGCTGGTGATCGGAGGTGACTGGAACTGTACAATGGATTTTACAAAAGACAGAAATGGGGAAGAGCCTCATTCAGTGTCAGTTGGAGTGTTAAGGGACATCTTTAATCAGTTTGACCTAGTGGATGTTTGGAGAACTAAACATCCAAACACAAGACAGTATACGTGGGTGAAGGTTTTTGGGGCTAGGGTGAGTGCAGCTCGACTTGATCGTTTTACATGTCCAGGAATCAGAGCAATAGGCTGCTGGGTGCTACCATTCTCCCAGTGGGGTTTTCGGATCACCACATAACCATGGCTCGGCTGTCTATTTCACCAGGCCCCGGCAGGCATCTTATTGGAAGTTCAATGTAAAGCTCTTACAAGATGCCACTTTTGCTCAGGTTTCCAGACTTTTGGGAAAGATGGGGGCAGCGAAGAGAGGAGTATGAGTCTCTGAGTCAATGGTGGGATGTGGGGAAAGTGCAAATTCGGCTTTTCTGTCAACAGTACACAGCTCTCTCATCCTCAGAGGCTAGGAGAGTATTGGGGGAACTAGAGCGGTGTATTAGTGAGATGGAGGTAGAGATGGTGGGGCAAGGCAATGTAGGCCTCCAGGCTAACTTAGCCGAATTACGTAGGGACCTGGGCAGTTTTTTCCAGGTTAAAGCAAAAGGAGCACTTGTAAGAGCTAGGTTCTCCATGCTCAAGGAGATGGATGCTCCCAGCTCCTTCTTCTTTGGTTTGGAAAGACAGAGCAGTGAAGCCAAGGGTATGCATTGTCTACGGCTGTCTGATGGGCGGGTGACCTCTGTGGTGGGGGAGATGCGGGAGCGGACTGTGGAGTTTTATACTGAATTGTATAGGGCAGAAATGTGTGATCCTATGTGTGCTCAGGTCTTGTTCGCAGGACTCCCTAAGCTCTCTCGGGCACAGAGGGATGAAATGGACATTCCTCTGTTGTCACATGAACTGGCAGAGGCAGTAACCCAGATGTCCCCGGTCGTGCACCCGGGGTCGATGGACTTCCAGTGGAATTTTACAAAAAATTCTGGGGAACAATTGGACAGGATTTCTTTTGCGTGTTGCGTGAATGCGTCGGGGTAGGAGAGTTGCCGATGAGCTGCCGTCGGGCGGCTCTGACTCTCCTGCCCAAAAAAGGGGACTTGTGTGAACTTAAGAACTGGAGGCCTGTGGCATTACTCTGTGCGGACTACAAGATTTTTGCCAAGGTCCTCTCTAACAGACTGAAGTCCCATCTGGACTCTATAATACACAAGGACCAGACATATTGTGTACCGGGACGCTCAATCATGGACAACTTGTTCTTGGTTAGGGACATGTTGGACTTGTCGAGAGGTTCTAATGTGAACTTTGGACTGGTCTCTTTAGATCAAGAGAAGGCTTTTGATAGAGTGGATCATGAGTATCTGTTTAATGTGATGTCTGTGTTTGGGTTTGGGAAGAGTTTTGTGACCTGTGTGAAGCTGTTGTATGCTGGGGCATCATGTATGGTTAAGGTTGGAGGGGGGCTCAGTAGGCCAGTCTGGGTGAGACGGGGCATTAGACAAGGATGCCCTCTATCTGGGCAGCTGTACACAATAGCCATTGAGCCTTTTTTAGGACTGCTACGCAGGAGACTGCGGGGAGTGTGCTGGACAGGCATGGATGTGGTGACAGGAATAGCAGTCTCAGCATATGCAGATGATGTTTCTGTGATGGTCAGGGATGGGCAAGATATGCAGGAACTAGAGACCAGTCTGAAGGTGTACGAGGGAGCTTCATCAGCTAAGGTAAACTGGGGAAAGAGCAAAGCTCTGTTATGTGGGGCATGGGGGATAGCGCTCCTCCTCTGCTTCCAGGGGTTTGCAGTGGGGTTGTGAAGGGCTTAAAGTGTTGGGGGTGTACCTGGGCTCGGAGAGGTGGGTCAGCAAGAACTGGGAGGGGCTGTCACAGGCAGTGGTGTCAAGACTGGCCAGGTGGAGGTGGCTCCTGTCCCAAGTGTCATATAGAGGGAGGGTGCTGATAATCAACAACCTGGTGGCATCTTCCTTGTGGCATAAACTGGCTGTCCTCAACCCCCCCGCCGGTCTGCTTGCAGACCTGCAACGCAAGCTGGTGGACTTCTTTTGGTCGGGACATCACTGGCTGAAGGCAGCAGTTTTGTACATGACCGTCCACGAAGGAGGACAGGGCCTGGTGGAACTGGAGAGCAGGATGGCTGCTTTCCGACTAAAGGTGGTGCAGAGACTGCTGTACCACACTGATGTTGGCTGGAGGGAACCAGCATGCGCGCTGCTGAGGAGAGCTGGCGGATTAGGGTTGGACCGAGTACAGCAGGTCTCTCAGAGTTTTACTCTGCGGTGCTGAGGGCCTGGCAGCTGCTAAGGCCCACACGAGAAGGGGGTGTGGAGCCTGGGCAGTGGGAGGAGCCTATCTTCCACAACCCAGCCATCCCTTTGAGATCGGTTCAGTCCGCCACCCTGCAGAGGCAACTGATGGCAGGGGGTTTACAAAGGCTGGGTGACCTGAGACTGCTGGGAGAGGAGGGGTGGAAAACCCTGGAGGTCTTGGCGCAACAAACAGGAATAACGTCTCTTAGGCTGCTGGAGAGATTCCTGGAGGAGGTCCAGGAGGCACTGTCTGAGCCGGTAAGGGGGGTGTTTGAGAGGCCAAAGGGAGAGGGGCCACCAATGTTCCCGCCACTGCAGGTGACGGCAGAGACTGGAGACTGGCAAGGGGGTCTGGAGGACTTGTTAGATTTTAACACTCCGAGCCTGGGGGAGTTTGAGGGGGTGGGAGGTAAAGCCCTCTACAACCTCTGCGTTAAGGTTAGGAGCATTAGAAGCCTAACAGGAGTGAAGGCACATCAGTGGCAGGGGGTATGTGGGGCAGAGAGTATGGTGGGTTTTAGATGGAGGGCGCTCTACAAACCCCCAGTACCAAAGAGGTCAGGGGACCTCCAGTGGAGGGTTCTTCATGGAGCCCTGGCCACTAACAGCTGGTTGGCACGGGTTGATCCGGGAATTGGGCAGGGGTGTCCTTTCTGTCAAATGAAAGAAACTGTAATTCATGTGTTTTCTGTGTGCACCAGGTTAATGCCATTAATGTCTCTGTTGGAATGTCTGTGTGACAGGTTGGGGTGTTTATATGTTGGGATGTTTATAATGGGATACAGGTATTCGAGTAAGGAGAAAGAAAAATGTGTTTTGTTAAATTTTCTGTTTGCTCAGGCAAAGTTAGCTATTTGGCTAACAAGGAGGAACAGGGTCAAAGGTGGGGGGATAACAGACCCTTTACTACTGTTTAATGGGATGGTCTCTGCGCGCCTTAGGGTTGAGTTTGAGTTCTATAAAATGATCAAATGTGTGGAGATGTTTGAGGAGATATGGTGTGTTGGGGGGGCTGTCTGTATTGCTGGGGAAGATGTTTTGGATATACGGTTGTAGGAGAGGGTTTTTGTGTATGGTGATTTGTACAGGATATATTTTTATTTTATTTTTTATTTTAGGAGTGGGGGGGTGAGTTTTAAATGAATTGAGAATGTTTCAATAAAGAAAGACCAAAAGTCAAAGTCTCTCTCTCTCTCTCCCTCTCTCTTACACTATGTCTCTCTCTCTCACACTATGTCTCTCCCTCTCTCTTACACTGCCTCTCTCTCTCTCTCGTACACTATGTCTCTCTCTCTCTCCCTCTCTCTCTTACACTATGTCTCTCTCTCTCCCTCTTTGTTCTGCATTGTGCTCTCTCTCTCAGCGACCGTGACGGAACAGAACACAAGACAGTCCACTGACTGGATGATAAATCTGATGGCTCAGATAAAATGTCAAAAAAGGTCATTGAGCACCAAGAGGTTTCGGTTTCAAGCAGCCTCACTCCTCACTCCCAAGGTCTGCTCAACGAGGAAAATGCATACAATCACCCGTCTGAAATGGTAATGTGGTCAATCTGACTCGGATCAGATTCAACATTTGTTAAGGAGTCACTTGTCTTGCACCAAAGTCCATTACTAACATTTGCATTATGTTCTTGTACTACTCTTAAAAGATGCTATAAAAACAACTCCACAGAAAAAGTTTCGCCCAGAGAACAGATGCTGGTTGTTAGGCTGCGTTTACACAGACAGCCCAATTCTGATATATTTCCACTAATTGATCATTTTACCAATCACATCCGATCTTTCACATCTTTCCATTTTCAGAGCTTATCTGATTGGTCAAAAGAAAAATGAGTGAAAAAAAAGATCAGAATTGGGCTGCCTGTGTAAACGTAGCCTAACAACCTACATCTGTTCTGTGGGAGAAGGTTTTTCTGTGGGGGTGTTTTTATGGCATCTTTTAAGATGAGTACAAATCGCAAGGAGGTGACAGAGCCAAACAACCCAATTGGAGTATGCCAGGTTCTCCAGAGTTTACTCTTGCTATAACCGAGTCATACTAGGAAAATACAGGATAGGACAGACTTTAATGTCCTCAAGGGGAAAATTGTCTTAGACACACAGTACTACTGTATACAAAATAGACACGGTACATT